>NW_019416383.1:1137215-1149163 GCF_000390285.2 Anoplophora glabripennis | reverse complement strand
ATCATTTTAGTGCGGGGTTGCCAAGTTATGTAGAAAATTCTTAGAATTTTGGAAAAAACATGACCTCGAAGAAGTTGTATTAACTTTCAACTACTAACACTTGGAGCAAAAATATTTGACAGAGTTATAGGCAAATGTTATACAAAGGTTCCTATATTAGCTAATATCGATATTTTATACAGGGCATTTTTTATGAGACGATAATTTTTAGAAAGTTCAAACTTGATTTTCTAAAATTTTTCAAATGGAACACCCTGTATTTTATTGTTCTATTTTATTCACATATCAGCCCACTTCAACTTTTATTAAGTATGTTCTACACCTAAAGTTGTTAGTTTTTAAGATATAGCAACATTTCTGGCAAAACCTAATTTTTATTATTTTCGGTCGCACGAAATGGCTTTGGAAAAAACTGTCACATTGTGTCAACTTGTCAGTTCATAATTTTTCATTCCATATTGAGTTAATTTTATTAGTTAATATTTATTTGTGGTATTTTATAAAATACCTAATAAAAATTAAATTTTTTCAGAAATGTTGCTATATCTTAAAAACTAACAATTTTAGATATAGAACATGATTAATAAAAGTTGAAATGGACCGATATATTAATAAAATAGAACAATAAAATACAGGGTGTTCCAAAAATTTTGGATTATCAAGTTTAAACTTTCTAAAATTGATCGTATTATAAAAAATGCCCAGTATAAAATATCGATATTAGCTAATATAGGAGCCTTTGTGTAACATTTGCCTATAACAATGTCTAATTATTTTGTTCCAAGTGTTAGTAGCTGAAAGTTAATACAACTTCTTCGAGGTCATGTTTTTTCCAAAATTCGAAGAATTTTCTACATAACTACCCCGCATTAGAATGGTAAACATTTAAAAAATGTAATATTTGGCGTGTCTCGTTTTTACTCATGGCCCTGTATGTATCTAATTAATTTTGTAGTTTAGTTTTCCTGATTCTGTATAATTTTTATATAAACCTTTTTTCTGTATTATGAGTAACAAATGAGTTATTTTACTTTCTCACTAAAATAAATCATTAAAATAGTTTTAATTTGATGTAGAAGGTCACACCTTTTGTTGCTATCTGTTTAAAATCTTCAAAAACAAACTTATTATTTTCCTTGTACATATTTATTATTTTCTTCCGACTGGAATAATTCTAGGTTTATAATTTTTTGTTTTTACAGATATATACTATTGCACCTTAACCTTGGACATTGTTTGGGTTTTTACCAAGCTTTTATTTAACTTGCCTTGTTAGTATGGGTCAAATATTGCAACTGAATTTTAAAACAGTAATCCTCAACTGATTGAGCTGAAATTTTGCAAACACGTTTAATTTGGATGACAATGCATGGTTAGCTAAGTGACGTCATTCCAAATCAAATATGCTGCACTCCCAAGGAAAGCGGAGCAGTTATTTTTTATAAAAATAAAATGATGTCACTAAAATATTGTTTAAACCTATTTTATATATGAACTTATATCATTTTCATATACCTATCAATAAATAAATAAATACTTAAAACATTAGTGATTATTCCTTTACAAGTTTTTCTTAAATTAATAAAATATGAGTAAATAACAAAATATTAATGGAACACAACTTACCTATATTAGAACAAAAGTCGCCATGTGATGGATATATTTTCCACAGGCTTTTGTAACTTTTTTTCTAATGCAACCATAGTTTAGTTTCCTTAAGATTTGTTTATTTTAGTCGATAATTTAAATAAGACTAAAATAAAATCCCGAAAAATGTAACTAGCAGTATCCAGAATTTATTTCGTAAGTACATATTTCATATTTTGGAAATTTATTAATATTTTTTAAAATTTAACTTTTGAAGAAACATAATACTAATGATGAACTTGCCAGTTTGAAACGTAATTAATCTTTGACATTTTCTTTTTAATTAAATATTACGTTTAGTCTTTTACTTAACATTGATATTATGCTAATTCAAATGAAGTAAATAAATTTTTTCCAAAAATTCTCGTCTTATGAAGTTATACAGTGTGTCTACTTAAGTTGGAACCATATGGAAAACTTTTTAATTATTGGTTTTATGAAAAAAAGTTATTCATAAAAAGTGCAAATGCAACCTTCAGTTATCAAAATTTCCCAGTCATATACGAGATATATCAGAAATTATGAATTTTGCTCAAGAGTCAAGTACCTTTATTTTTGACAATTCAGAAGAATATTACAAAGAAAAGTTATTTTGAATTCAAAATTATTTTCAAATATGCAATTACAGTCATTTAGCATGAAGATTCAGGTTTTCTGATTATTTACGTTTGACATTTTAAATTATTTGTATTAATCTATCTTATCTGTTAAAAATATGATAACCTTTCCATTTGTTAATGTTTATGAACAATTATATAATGTATAATGTAAAACGTAAATAATCACAAAACCTGAATCTTCATGCTAAATAGCTGTAATTACATATTTGAAAATAGCTTTTAATTCAAAATAACTTTTCTTTATAACACTTTTCTGTATTGTCAAAAATAAGGGTATTTTACTCTTGACCAAAATTCATAATTTCTGATATACCTCATATATGACTGGGAAATTTTGATAACTGAAGGTTGCATTTTAGATTTTGGACCATGCAGAACTTTTTATGAAGAATAACTTTTTTTCATAAAACCAATAATAAAAGAGTTTTCCATATGGTTCCAACTTAAGTAGACACACTGTATATGCTCTTCGACATAAACACCTGTTGGAACTATTGGACAATTGATTGTATTTAAATAATTGGAACTGAAGATGATTTATAAAAATCGAAAAATTGCAATAAAAATATGGTTCCATATTCAAACAGTCGAACAAAAATGGTCCGAAGAAAGTGTTTCTATTTTCATATAACTGTTCAAATGTCCCTAGAAAATAATAAATTTATTTAATTTTATTTTATTCGCATTTATCAAAAAAATCTCAAAAATTTGCAGTTATTTTCGAATTTTCTTTGGGAAACTATCTCTTTTATCTCTGACAACTCCCAAAATAGTAAATTATCACACCATACTTGTCTAATTTTGAACACCCTGTAAGTAGGTATTGCAACAAAAGATATAGACGTTAAAGCTCTTTTCATGGCCTCTTCGACGGCATTAAAGTTTAAAACAGTTTAGATTTTGATATACAGGGTGTTCAAAAGATAAAAAAAAAGAAAATAGGAAACTGGTAGTAAGAAAAAAATCATATTAAAAGAGTAAGTTTCAAGCTTGTCTTTAGTATTAATAATTTTATTTCTAAATAAGAAATGTTAGAAACAAAAATAAAAGAATTGTTTTATTGTTACGAATAATTTGAAAAGTGGTTGGTGACAGTGCCGTGACTTTTAAAAATATTATTTAGTTATGTTTCCAATATTTATTATTAAAAAATAAAATTATTAATGTTATGGTCGAACTCAAAATCTATTCCTATTTTTGTAAAGATAAAAATAAAAACTATTCTTAAAACAATTAAAATTAAAAAAAAATCCATATCCAGGTGATAATTTAGGTATTGTAAAAAGATAGAAAGAAAATTAAAACTGCTTATAGTTTTCCCTTTGGTGTTCTTATATTCAACTCACACTGTGTCTCATGAATAAAGTTACGGCAAAGAATTATAAAATATTTCTTTCCCCCACAAATATGTTTTTTTTCTCGGAAAAATAAGCGAATCTTTTTTGTAGAATTGACCGAGGGAATAAGAAAACTTTCACAAGTTTGGAAAAGCTTAAGAATATAAAAGTTAGGGAGAAAACTTTAAAACATCGCTAACTCTGTCACCTTCTCTCATGTAACTCAAAATGACTAAAATAAGATTTTACTAGTTGTAAGATATTTTGTGAAATTTTACGTACACATATCGCAACGTAAATATTGCACGATTATTATCACACCCTGTACCCTGTCAAAAATATCCAAGGCATTTTAACTAAACGTTTTTTTAAGTTTGTGAAATAAATGAGATATAAATTTTAATTCTATAATACTCTGAACAACATATTCAGCAACAAATGATAATTTTTCTATTATAGCTGTTTTACATTGACAATTTATTGATGAATAAATTGACGAAGTTCTTCATGAATTAATTCACGAATTTATTGGTAAACAGTGTGGTTTTACACTGCTACAGACTTTGTCAAGTTTTTTGACGTATGAATCAGTTCTACCAATGAATCAAAGAAGCAAATAAATTTCAAAAATGTCACCTTTCCACTCATAATTGTAGTGATACAACAGCGGTACCGTTCTGACACATATTATATAAATATTAGTTTTTGTAAGTAACAAATCAGTAAAAACAATGCAAAACTAGTACGACGCCACACAATTATTTACATATTCCAATAACATAACCTCATTATTGATCTGAGGCTGGAAATCTGTTGGGTTGGTACTTCTGAACTTCACGAAGAAATTGACGAAAATTAGAACATGATCTAATTCGTCAAGAACTTGATAAATAAATTCATGAAGTTATTTGACAGCAGATTTGGCGCATTACACTTCTCCAATTTCTTGATGAAGCGACTTCATGAATTAATTGATCAATAAATTGTCAATGTAAAACAGCTATTAGAAATTGACGCAATTCTGTAACACATTAAATTAACCTAAAAACACGTGTTTTCTTTTTACTAAATTCCCTAAAATTACCTGAAATATATAAAAAAAAATTACAGAGGAAGTTTCAATACGAATTATCCAGAAGACAATACATTTTTCTGGTAATTTTATAAAATTTACACAACGAAAAGGGAACAATATTAAGAATAATTTTACTGAACTCAACATTACTTTGAAAATTCCAGGATTTACTTTCAACGAGCAAAATTGCATAACTCTCCTAAACATACCTACTATTATCTTCCTTTCAAGTAAACTTTTTAATTAAAAAATTTTTGCGCGTACGAAATAAGCTGGAGTTTTGTTCACAAAACATTCTAACTTCATAAGGATTCCAATATTGCAGAAAAATCTGATCCATATTTACTTTTTTTTTTGAGAACAGGAAAATTTAAAAAAAGTAACTTATTAATTATTTTCATGGTTTTATATTTTTTATCAAGCACTCACAAACTGTCGAAAAACTATTGAAATATTTTAGGTAATTATTGTTTGTTGTGATAAAATTCCAAGAAACGAATAAGCCCATAAAGTTCTGTTATCGAAACTACTGTAACAATACACCTTGAAATTTACTTTAGGAAAGATGTTCTTAAAATAATTATATACGTTAAACACGATACTCTTCGACAGAGAATGAAATTGATTTCTTTTATTTTTTACTTCCATTAATTTATTTTGATAAAAAATTACACTGAAAATGCACAAGATTACACACTTACAAAGAAGCACGAATTTGTAATTGCAAAACACAGTATGCACTGCAAGCTGTTACGGTGAAGAAAGTGACGCAAGAGAGTGAGAATATCGTACGGACTGTAGTTATTTTATTGTTACAGAAAAAAAACACATAAGTGAGTAATAATTAATACAAACGTAAAAAAAAATTCTATATGGGTTGAAACAATAATATTCCTTAGGTAACAACATAGATATGGGTTCTCTAGATGGGGATGTGATTCTCTGTTTCACATTTAAATATTTAGAGAAAGATTTAGTTACCCGATAGGCAAATTGCAACTAATTTTTCACAAAAACTTATATAGACAGGAAAGTTAATACCGCTTACCGGTATCTTGATGCACAAACGAGATAACTGATTTAAAATCCGGCTGATTTATGATAACATATCACTTATGGAGGGAAATTGCATCTAATGAACTGGAATATTACTGACGTACTGAAAAATTACTGTGGATATTTAAAAAAACAGATTTTATTTTTAATATTCACTACTTCACAAAAATACAAGAAAATAAACAGAGTTACATATTTCCGTTAATTCTGTCCAAATGTCCAAGAAAAAGTACTTTTATCAGTAAATTAAGTGAAAAACTTCCAGAATGTGTTGTGTGGTGCGTATTGAAAATTTTTTATGAAAACGTAAAATAAGTTAAATTAAAACTCACTCCGGAACGATGGCACATAATTTGCTTTATTGCTGCCAAGTGTTGATAATTGATACAAAAGGGGTTCCGGCAAAAAAAGCGGTAACATAAAATCGATTTTTAGGCAAAACAAGCACCGGCTCGTATCGCAGAACTCTCCATCCCAAATTCTTTCATTCCTGTTGATTATTCAGCGTGCTTTGATGTTACTTAAAAACACAAACCGCCAGATCCAATTAGATTTTCGGGATTAATTATTATTCTTTATTCGAGGCAAAGTAAACACTGAACAAAGGGGATGTAAATATGCGAATGCGATAATCAAAGGGAAATTTACCCACATTTTGAATAGGGTAATTCATCGATTGATGCCCCATCTAGTAATATAACTCACCGATGTGATTCATGTAGGTACCTAATACGGGATGGGTTATAAACATTAGTATGTATAAAGCCTAAATCCAGATCTGTATACTTTCTGCCCGTAAACATACAGAAACATGTATAAAAACTGTAAACATTTATGAAAAAACATTTATACAAATGCATCTGTTTTTTTTGTTTTCATTTGAGGGTAGAAAATAACAATTTTAAACACAAACATTTGCTCTCAAATAACTAATGTGAACAAGTTTATACACAAACAAATCTAAGAAACAGTATAGTTAGGAGAAGGCGATGTATTTCACCGCCCCCCACCCCTATTATCAGCTTGAAATAATGATATTCTCAGTATTTTCACCAAGGCAAACTGAGGTCAATAGCTTAACCTACTAATTTGTTACACCCTGCGTGTAAACAAATTATTAGGAAAAAATATCGTATACAATATCATAAGGGACTATGATTTTGTGAAAAAAAGTTTTTAGCACGAATTTTTTTCTGATAAAATCAAGTAAATTTTATTTATTTTTCACTTGATTAAACCAACTACAAAATGACACGAGTAATATTACCTTTTGGAAATACAAAATCGAGAAATCTTTTGTTACGAATGATATTTAACAACATTTCACCAACAGTTAAACAGAACCTTGAATTGAATGAAGCCAAAAAAATAGAATTTGTTTGAATTAGCTTAATGTCCTTCAAATAGAATAAAAAATGTTAGAGCTAATAATTGTACTTATAGTGTGTACACATTGGTACTATTTTTTCTGAAATCGCAAGCAATATCAATTCGTTAGTATGAACTAAGAAATTTTTTTATGCATACTTAACATTTCTTCATTGCAATCTAATTGCTTATAAAATCATTTCTTTGACAACCATTGTTTATTTATTGTTGTGATAAAAGCCAAATTAGTTTTAATACCTACAAGTGCTAAAATATATTTAAAAATATTTTAAATGGACAGTGCTGATGATGTTCAGGTGTCCGGAATCACCAGAGTTAGTAGCATAGTAGCAACTACAAAAAAATGTGACTTTAAATTTATTATCAAACAAATCTAGGGAAAAGTACGAATTCGCTTATAAACGATTCAAGACTTATTGCCTTGAAATGTTTTACAATAATAGTTGTTTACATTTTTGTTATTCCGTAGGACAAGTCTACCACGCGCACACGTGGTGTGCATCAGCTGTGTAACATTAGGTTAAGCGCGTTGTCACGTTAGTTGTGATGAAATTACCAAATATTAACATTCGCTGTATTTTGAAAACTGTTAATTTTACGCTCCTATAATATACCTAGGAAGAGTTGCACCCCTGAGAAGTATCTAAATTTCGCAAAAATTAATATCTCTGCAACACTTTACCGCAGAAGAACCAAATTTGGCACATGATTTAGGTTCATTACTGGTCTTCTTTTACTATGATTCAAAGTTAATTGAAGCACTACAAGGTGTTCATTGGGGATGACTCGCCCCTAAAATTGTATCGAACTTTTTTCCGTTTACCTAACTGAAAAACAATAATATTAATTTAGCAGAATTTAATTTAAAACATTTTTTTACTCTTGTTAAATTTTAAAAAACTTTATGGTTTTCCAGAAAAACCGTATTAACTGAAACAAGATTTGAACAGTGTTCATTAGAAAATAATAGAAAAGCCAGTAGTAGGCAATGAATTTATCTTTCAAGCTTGTCAGTTATTAATAAAATTATTTTATTTCAACAATTGCCTCTGATTGTTATTGAAAAAATATCAATTAATATTTTTATTATTATTTATTCGCGTTTTTTACTTAATACAATATTCGCTTATTTAAAAACTGCTAGGTACTTGTTTTCTTTTTGTAGAATTAGGAGAAAAGTGCAGTAAAATTTATTTGGCCAATTGTCAAATTTGAAAGATAAAGCCTACTACTGACTTTTTGATTATTTTCTAATGAACACTGTTAAAATCTTGTGTCAGATAATACGGTTTTTCTTGAAAGCCATAAAGTGTTTTAAAATTTAATTCTGCTGTGAATTAATATTACTATTTTTCAATTCGGTCGATGAAAACAAAGTTCGGTACAATTTTAGGGGTGAGTCATCCCCAATGAACACCTTGTAGTGCTTCAATTAACTTTAAATCATAGTTAAAGAAGACCAGTAATAAACCCAAATCATGAACCAAATTTGGTTCTTCTACGGTAAAGACTTGCACACATATTAATTTTTTTCGAAATATAGGGCCCCACTTTAGGGACTAATAACTTATTGGACCATTGGTGCCTATCCATCGCCGCTGAACATATTCATGAAGAAAATTTTGCACCCTCCTTTCGTTACGAGCTGGCGTCCCGTCTTGTTAGAACCAGATATTTTGTCTCATAACTAAAGGAACTTCTTCCAAAAGAACATTTAGTTGGGTCTGAAGGAATTGTAAATAATTGCGACCGTTCAAATTTTCCTCATATAAATAGGGTCCAATTAATGTGTCATTAATAATACCACACCATACATTTATAGAAAACGTGGTTTGGAAATGTCTGTCTTTGGTCCATCTAGGGTTACTGTCATGCCAGAAATGGCTATTCTGTCTATTCAAAATGCCATTTTTTGTAAATCGACTCTCGTCAGTCCATATAACGTTATTTAAAAACGGGTCGTTTTCTTGAGCCTTTATTTCCATTTCTGCAATAAAATTTAGTCTTCGTAGCATATCACCAGGACATAAATTATGTAAAAGATGCACTTTGTAAGGATGATACGTATTTCGCTTAAAGATATTTTGGAAAGATGTTCCGGAAATCCCCGCTTCTTGTTGTATAGCTAGCACCGAGGTATGTCGATTAGTTTCAAGCTTACCTAATACCACGGTAGTGTTTCTATCATTTGTAACAGTGTTTCTACGATGCTTCTTTTTGTTAAAACAACCACAATGAAGCAAATTCGTCTATAAAGACAAAAAGGTTTTATGATTGGGATGTCGACGGTTAAGTAACGTACCTGATAAAGTCTTTCTGCTTCTCTGGAATTTCTACGGCATTCACCGAATATTAAAATTATGTCGAACTTTTCATCATTCGTGTACTGGACCATACTGAATAAATGTCAAATGTGTCAAAGTTGAAGGTGTAGACTTGTAGTTATGGTAATAGTAATATGTAATCAACTTTGACACTTCAAGAAAACAAAAGAAGGTTCAAGAAAACGACCAGTTTTTAAATAATATTATATGGACTGACTATGAATATTATTTGTAATTTTTGTTAATTTTGCATCAGTTTTTAAATAAATATTACTTTATTTTTATTGAAATGATGATTTGCGTAAACAAGATTAAATGAAGTAATTTCCTGTGATATCTATTAGTTAAATAAAATTAATTCATTACTGTTTTATTCATGGCAATCTAATAAGACGAAAATCTGCAGTAGTTATGCCTGAAAACTTAACTTTAAAAAATCTTCCGGAAAAAAATACCTCAAATCCAAGTATCTCGGAAACTAGTGACTTTTCGAAAATTGTTTATATCACAAAAGTTGCTTATAATTTAGAGATCTTTCATGTGCGCCACTTTTCAAAACTGCTGTCAACAAAATATGTTTTTGGAATGCAGCGACATCTATACCTGCACTGAGAGGAACAGGATTTGTACTCACAAGTAAAGCCATTTATTGAAACTATACAGTGGATTTTTCGGAAATCATTTATCTTTTTCCGTTTTCGAGATATCCAGCTGAGGAGTTTTAAACGGGACACCCTGTATATATGATTTTTTTCTATTGTACTAGATATAGCAAATAAAATATTTAGAGGGGGTAGAGACAAAGAAAAAATTGATAATAGTAATAATATTGGTCGAAGAAGAAATAGTAACAGCAATAATGTCGCCGACATTTCGAGTTAAGTTCAGCCAATTTTTAATAGTTGTACAAACTGCAACAGAACTATAAATATAAACAATTAGTTATAATAAATGTGGAATACGTTCAATAAATGTTATATTTACAAAATAAATAAAGAAGCGATATGGTTAACTTTCCCGTACTGTTCGCTGATAGTTGCTTAACAATGAACTAAAATACTAGAAAGCGATATTTTGAGGTCTGAAATTGGGCCGAAAAAGTACACATTTCCTAAACGATTTCAGAAAAAAATATATTCATTAAAAGAAAGTTATTTTCTACGTAAAATTATAGTGTGTTTCTGTACTAGTTGGTTGTGTCTAAGAAAATACACGAATTGTACTGTCACAATGTAAAACAAACAGATAACTAAAATTTTCTTTATAATATTTCACGGTTGACTCCTAGCGGTGAAAGGCTAAAGGCCCGTGGAGGAAATAAAAATATTTGAGCCCCTCCCGGCGACGTGTCGAGATATATGGTGGTTTCGGGATTTTTATCAAGGCTGAGCCAAATTTGTAGGATTTTGGCAGTAAATTTAATCTGTCAGAATGCACCTCGGCCACCCTCCACCGCGTATCGAGACGTAAGATGAATGTGCCTCGTTTGGAGCCGTAATCAACTCATTTCCCAATAGACGCCGTTAAAACGAACTTTTTGTGCTTTTTCCCGCCGACGCCGCGAACAATTGGAAGAGAAAATACCAATAAACAAATTGTCGGCAATAAATTTCCCAGTCGGAAATTGGGTTTTAATTATAACTTGCCGCCGCCTCTCCCTATTTTTACCTTGCGCTTGATTAGGGGGAAGAATTAATTTCGGGGAGTCTAATTGGTTCTGCCATTTTTTAAGAAACAAGGCGTAAGTAATGGTTTTGTAAAATAAAATACACGCTAGGGAGGAAATCTTGCCTGAGACTAGCAGGAAGCTTCAGTTTTTTCAAAATTTGTACTATACATCATTATATTTAGTATACGTCATTAATTATGTTCCAAAATTTTGATACAACAGAAATATGTTACGAATTAATGTAATGTTGAAAACTGAGTAATTTATTTTTTTCATTTTTAAAACAGTGTTTTCCTAGAATTGAGTAATTATTTACATACAAAAGTATTTGGAGAAAATCTTAATAGAAATTTAATATTTAATATTAAACATGTAGTAAACGAAACAAATTTATTCTCTAAAATTAAATTTTATTACACTATTTACAGCGCAACCGCGAACGGTCAACAGAGAATGTAGAGTAGAACAGTATCAGTCATCACTGTGCATATATAATGTGAGGTATGAATGAGCATTGTTATGGACAAATAATAATAATAATAATAATAATAATAATAATCGTAATATTAATAATATTAGAGAGAGAGAGAGAGAGAGAGAGTTTATTGACCACCAGTATATACAAACAGTACATTTGAAGTCAGTCATCAAAAAAACAAAGAAATGTATAAAACAAACTAAAAAAGAGAAGAGGAATCCATGCAAGTATCCCAATTCTCTTAAACAAGGTCAGTACAATTCATAAAATCAGAAACACTATAAAAACAATGTGTAATCAATATTTTTTTAGCTAAACGATAGAAACGAGAGTAAGTCATATCCACGACACTG
>NW_019416383.1:1102391-1136380 GCF_000390285.2 Anoplophora glabripennis | reverse complement strand
CGTGAAATTAACAATACCCCGAGCATCTTAGAAAATGTCTTTAATTCTTTGAGGAACAGGTGTGAAAAGTGCTTGGAACAAGGAGGGGGACACTTTCAGCAGCTGCTTTAATTTATTGTTATAACAAGGAGGGGGACACTTTCCGCAGCTCCTTTAATTGTTTGTTATTGTTATCACGATTATTCTTTAAAATAAAGTTATATAGTCATTAACGTTATTGAAACTGACAGCTGCTATACAGCTCGTTGAGAAATGAGGTTAAGTTGGTCGCTATAAGCTACGCCCTACGTCCAATGTGTCAGAGCCAACTTCGACCACGTTTTTATTTGAACGCTCGTTATTATATATAACTTTTTATCTTAAAATTAGCCAAAGATTCACCCTTTAAAGTTTGTATAAGTTTAAACACCCTGTATAAATGAAAACACTAAATATTTACTTCTAAATAATAATTTGACTAAAATTAATTGGAATATGTAATAAAATATATATTTTTTGAAAAGGTTTATCATATACTTACTTACATTTTTTTATTATTAGTTCTAATAATAAACAAAAGATAATTAAGGTAGCTGCTCAGCTATCTTAATTATCAGTATTAAACAGTTTTTCTATTTATTTGTAAAAAATCTTGTGGGGGATAGGGAGAAATACATATTCTTACAGTTTTTTAAGAGAAGTTTCCCAAACAAGGAAGATTAGTGCATATGATATATTGATAATAAATTTAATGAATAAATTTGTTAGTTCTATTGTTTTTGTTATATTTTACGAAATGTTAATTAACTAATAATCAACTTATTATCTGTGGAGGTGCGAGTTTTCCACACAACGAATACAAAGCTGATTGATTTTTAACTTTTATCACGGATTTACAGATCTATGCATTTAAATTAATTAATTAATATGAATCGCAGCGTAAACTTCAGGTCAATGTGATTATAAAATCGCTGTCGATACAATAATTTAATGTTAAACAGGACTCAATATACAAATATTTTTAAATTGTTACTTCATGGATAACAATGCACATTCACACCTTACACCGCCAATTCACAGTAGTAATAGCTGATGATGTTCTACTCTATGTACTACCGTTTATGGTTATGCATTAAGTAGTGAAATAATATTTAAGTTTAGGGAATAAATTTATTTCTTAGAACTAAGGTTTTTTGTTTGGAATTACAAGATTCCTTCATCATTAAAATTATGTTTAATTTTAAAATATTTTCATTGTAAATACATTTGTACACGGTCCCAGAAAATTTGCCCCCCTCTTTGTCTCTGTTATTTTTAGAGATAAGAAAAACCGTTAAAAGTAAGGGTTGTAGATATTTTCAAAAATTTTGTGGCACTTGTATTGTAAAGATAGTTATTTATTGTCGCATTTATTAGCCTAAAATATGTTTTTTTTTAATGGAACAGGCTGTAGTTTTCAAAAATATTTTCTATATGATACTTACCTTTAACGAATTTCGAGGTATTGCATATTTTAGTCTAGTTTTACATGGTAGTCTTGGAAGAATACTGACAATTAAAAAAATTAAAGTAAAATGTTTGTAGAAGCAGAAAGTTAATATATTGTGACAATTTACTTCAAATATTTAAAAGTTTAGCCAGAAATAATTTTATTTAATTTGTACAACACAAATTTAAAAATAAACTTGTTTTTTCGGAAAGAAACTAGTATATGCTGTAATCACATATAATTTTTCAAAACATACTTTTAGTACACTAGTACCAAATGGGAGGCAACAAAATGTTTTGAAAAAGTAAAAAACAAATATTAAACTAGGACGGCAAACTGTAAAATAAAAGTGTCGTTTGTTAAAAATCGTATTTTTAATTGAAAACAGATAGTTCATTTAATATTATATAACTCTTGTATCTGTATCTACTCAGTTAATTTTTTTCAAAAAATCCCACTCTTCACCGCTTACTAGGGCAATGATGGTGGCATCATGGTACATATTAATATTAATAATAATAATAATAATAATAAATATAGGTATCATATACAGAAAGTTTCGCATAAGAACCAACACAGAGCAGCAATTAAATTATCCATAAAATAAAATAATAATAATTTAAGAAGTATATAGGGTAATTTCACTTTAAATACAGAAACGGCAAGATTAGATACCAAAAAAATAAGTAGAGTTCGCTCTATAAACTTTTTCCTGGGGTATTCTAGATACAGGGCGTTAAAATTTACAAAAAAATATACTTATATTTTCTGTCATATACAAATTCATAATGCGCTGATGGAATTGAATGAAATTTACTGCGTATTCACTTAATTAGACCTTTTTAGGCGAGCGGTTCACCCCTAAAAAGATGCTTCTAAATGAAGGTAACCGACTAAATTTTTCAAACAAAAACCTACAGCATGAAACTTTTTTATTTTATAAAGTGTATTTTTCTGATAATTTACATATATTTTTTATATTTTTCGGCGTGGTCAGTCAATTGTTAAAAACAAAAAAGTTGTAAAAAAGAATACTCGCCGAATGACTGAATTGGTTTTTTTATTGTAAAATGGACCAAATTAAACACTTTTTCTTCTTTGACAAAAATTCGAAATATGCTTCGTTTACAACTTAATGTGAAAAAAGTGACGAAATCGACAAACTTTCTCAATTTTTTTCTTAAAAACTACTGAACAGATTTTAATTCTAAAAAAAGCATAATAATCGGCAGATCTTCTACTTTAAGATATATTTGTATATATGTCAATTATTTTATTGAAAGTCTAAAACGAGTAAAAAAACACTACAAATAGTAAAATTATAACTCTAGATCCATTGAGACATGGATGGAAAATCGAAAATGGTTCTTTGGATTTTAATTATTTCGATGGAGAAACTGCGTTAGATATGCTTCAAAAATATTTTTGTTCATGTAGTGGAAAATGTTCTACGAAAAATTGTAACTGTTTGTCATCGAACCTGGAATGCTGTGCAGTCTGCTGTGCGTGCTCAGATGAATGTCATAATGTTCCATCCGAAATTGATTATGAAACGCTTATTTCAACTCAAGAACTTGTCGAAAATAACGAAAAACTTATTATTTAAAAATTAAATAAAAAAGAAATTAATATACTTTTATTGCTATTAATATTTTTGTAAAATAAAAATAAAATAATTATCCTATACAATAAATTATCCAATAACTTTTTTATTTTTCGAGACCGCTAGGTCAATTATTATTATTAGGTTAATTTTACGATTTAATAAACTTATTTAGTTTAGTTTTGGTATAACTTTCAAGTCAATTTTAACCATTTATAAAACCAAAAATCGAATATTTAAATTTTACTAATTATTTGCAAAAACCTTACTTGGGCTACAAAACCAAACAAAATGATCTTTTGAACATTTGTACTGTTAACATATATTGATTAAAAAAATCATAATAATGTTTATTGTAAATATAATTTTCTTTAAAAGACTTTTTTTTACTCGCTTTAGACCTTCAATAAAATGATTGACCCATACCAAAAAATATATAGCTTAAAATAGAATATCTGCCGATTATTATGCTTTTTTTAGAATTAATATCTGTTTTGTAGTTTTTGAGAAAAAGATTCCGAAAGTTTGTTGATTTCGTCACTTTTTTCACATTAAATTGTAAATATCTTGGAAACGAAGCATATTTCGAATTTTTATCAAAGAACAAAACGTGTTCATTTTGGTCCATTTTACAATAAAAAACTGTCCAAAGCCTTTCGGCGAGTATTTTTTTACAACTTTTTTGTTTATAACAATTGACTGACCACGCCGAAAAATATTAAAAAAATATGTAAATTATCAGAAAAATACACTTTATAAAATAAAAAAAGTTTCATGCTGTACGTTTTTGTTTTAGAAATTTAGTCGGTCATGCCTTCTTTTAGGGGTGAACCGCTCGCCTATTTATTGAATGTAATATTAACCTCGTGGCGTGATTATGAAGATATGACAGAAAACATTTTTTTTTTGTAAACTTTGAAACCCTGTATCTCGAATGTCGCGTGCCTAAGGAAAAAAGTTTATAGAGCAAACTCTACTTATATTTTGGCAATTAATCTAATCCTGCAGTTTCTATATTTAAAATGAAATCACCCTGTATATTGCATTTCAAATTTCGAAATTTTTAAATTTCTTAGTATTATTTTAACAAAGTATAAGAAACAAATCAGTGACCATCTAAAAATACATATTTATGCTTCCTAGAACTCAATAAATATTAAGGCAGTGAATAAATATTGTCGTGCACTAATATTTGGCGGATACGAACTTTTGATATTTACAAACTTGGGCAACTACTTAGCCTGCCTATGAGATATCAAGTACACAGGAAACACAATTTATTAGCGTCGTTCCCGCCTAGAGTACCACTTACCTTTCCCTAAGAAGAAGAGCACGCTGAGTAGCAGCTTCAGATGCAGCTTAAATATCTTGAAGAACATGTCTGCCTACACTCGAATTCGGGCTAATAACTCTTATCTCCTTCCCGACTTCCACGTTAAATGTCCTGTACCACTTAATCTGGCTTAGTCGACTAGTAAACACTTTTAATGGACTCTGAATGGCTTAATAAAACTTTACTTCTTATTGTCTGCGATTCGGGGAGCTTTAGACTTTCTTTATTACACGACCAGTTCTTATTTGTTTCTGCTGGACTTTATGTTTAATATGCGAGGATCAAATTTACTGCAGGGGTGCTCTAAAATACCTCAGGGGTGGGTTTAATCGATATTTTGTTTTATGGTCTCACAGAATATTTTTTTCGGTTTTTAGTTTACGCATCTTAAAATTTCTAATTTGGCAGAATTTACCAGCTGCCGTTTATATTCGAAAGTTTAGTAAATACAGGTAACTTTTTAATTGTCCAATACAGGTATCTTTCTTATTTTAAGAGATGCAGAAATGGTTAAATAAGCAAAAATGTGCAGAATTGCATGCTTAACACGGATTCGTTTTTAAATTTAGAAATTTCCGAATAGTTCCGAAGATATTCGAATGAATCCGATTTGATGCTATTTTTTTAGTTATATTTCACTTGTTTTTTCAAAATTTTAGGACAAAAATGTGTGGTCTGATATAAAATGATGTAAGGAATGGATTTTTGCTGTCAGTATTAACGTATCTCTAAAAATGTGTGCTAAAGCAGTAGTCAACTTTTGTTTTTCTTAGAGACTCCATATTGAACTTTTGCCTCATTAGAAGAAAGGGGAAATTCTTTTTGCAACGATGTATAATTTATGGGGTTTTCATAAATAAATAACCAAGGTATTAAATATAATTATTAGGGTGGCCCAAAAAAAAACGAATATTCTTTTTTTGGTATCTCTTGTGAAAATATGTTAGTTTATCATGTTTTAAGAGCCCCCTCAAAAAATCAGCTCGAAAAAAATTTTTTAGGGGTCGCCCAAGAATTTTAAAAATTTCCAAAATCGTCAAAAAATAATTTTTTTTTCTCGTTATTTTATTATTTTCTAGGTTGAAAAAAATCTTAATTCTGAAAATTTCATATCGATATTTTAATTTCTAAAGGTTCTCATAATTATTTTAACTTTCAAAGTAGTGTACCTGTTTTCGAGCGACCTCTAAAAATAAATATCAACGAACTAATATTTTTTTTTATTGAATTTGATGAAGAAAATAATAGAAATAAATCACGGTGGCCCAAAAAAATATTCGTTTTTTTTTTGGGCCACCCTAATACATAATTATAATTTTAATAAAAAAAAGTCAAATAGGCATGTGAATTTGTTCTATAAATTCATGTAATATTTCTCATTTTTTAATAATTTTTAATACACCAACCTTTTAATTTAATTTTAATAATAGAAACTACTAATCCTATAATAATTTTTACAAGAAATCAAAATTTTTAAAAATCTTTATAAAAGCTTATCCCTTTATAAATAAAATATTAATATAAAATTAAAAAATTAATTTTATATTATTAATAATAAAATTTAATTTTCTACATAACAATAACAATAGCAACGAACAAAACAACATAAATAAAATAAAAAAAACAAAATTAATTGGAAAATTTAATTTTTATTTTTTTTATAAATGTAATCGTAATAGATATCGTTACATTTTTATAGAAAAATTGTAGATACTTACATTTTTTTGCATTTTTGTCTATACTTATTAAACAGTAAACTATTTTCTCTACTTTTAGGATCAAAATGAGAGGAACTAATATTAAACATACAGGGTGTCTCACGGTGACGGCCAATTAGAATTATTTCAGACTACTTCGATTTGAATTTTGAAAATTTGGAATACCGGGTTTTCGGGCATGCCCTTCTCAACTAAAATAATGACGTCCACGTACCACTTCCGGTTATACCGGAAATCGCTATCAACTTGCTTATTTTAAATGGAACACCCTATATATATTATTGCAATTTTGGATTCTACGTGTTATTTTAGGTGAACTTTTATTAAGTTTCCCTATTCCTAAAATTAACCGTTTTTGAGATATTTCATTTTTTTCAAAAAAATTTAGAGAAACAGTGACTAGCTTCAAACCATGTGTATTTTATAGTAAGAAAGAGAAAGCAACAATATTTATAGGGGGAATAGCTAGACCCCTAAGTTTCCCATCCATACATTCAAAGTGGCTTAATTGCATACACGGTGCTAGAAATTTAATGTCGAGTTTAGTCCTTCATAAGTCGGTTTTTTAAATGGAACACCCTGTATGTTTTTTTATTTTCTTATACCCAATTTTATTCTCTCTGAACGGTATCAGGGTTCCCTATACCTATCTCTTCTAGTTTTTAAGTTATCTACTATTTTTTGTGTAATCACCTAAAATCATGTAATTTCTTGCAAGGATAGCTGTGGAATTTTTAGCAAAACTTCAAAACAAACAACTAAACTGCCAATTTGTTGTTAGTCTCTTGCAGTGACAGTTTAATTTAGTGTTTATAAGAAATGAAAAACAATACATAGGTATTCAAATGGTGATATTTCGGTAGACAAAACAGTTCTGTTGTTGTCAAATTATTTTATTAATTAAAACCACAAATTAATTTTATTAATTAATAATAACAATAGCGACCAAAACAGTTGAATTTGCTGATATAAAATAGCTGTTATACAATTTTTAATAAGTTCTGAATCACCCTGTTTATTAAATTTTGTTTTGAAATATCCGAAACTTGAGTGAAATTATAATAAATACCTACCAGTAAGTTCAGTATTTCATGAAAAATTGATTTTTATTTGAAAGTTTATTAAAAAAAATAATAATGATATGTTTAAAATATATAATAAGAAGTGACGGAATATACAAAACAAAATATTAATAAACATAATTCGAACTAAATCATTACGTTATCACAGAAAAAAAATCGAATCAATTTTAAACATATCTGCAAAAGAAAATAATGCGTTACGCATGTTATTGTTTGACTATTAAACTTTGTTTTGATATCTTCAAAACTTTTACAAGTACAATTAGTGTATATTTTAAATATAATTATTTTTTAACCAATCATTAATAAATCCTCATTTATTCACATATTTTTAATTTTTTTTTTTAGAAATATTAATGTATTTTAAAAAAGCTCATGTATTTTACCTAAGAAAACATGAACTAGCTTCCTAAGATTGTACTTTTATTCAATACATATTCTTGCTCGAAGTACAAATTTCGCAAATCACACGCCAGTAGTTCTGCTGTGCAAATTCGTGACACCCACGCTTTTCTGTCGATTTTGTTTCATTGTTCCATACCATCTACTTATATGTAGTTTGTCACATTCCCCAACTTCGTCGTTATAATTTGTTAAAGCTTACCAGACAAAGCATATTTTGTTAAGCTCTGCATTCTGCACACCTAAAACTTCCCGATTAAGTTTCCGAACTCCATTGCGGCTTTTTTGCGTGTTTCTAAATGTCCTTGTACGAAGACTATCTTAATTTTAGTTGTAATCCGTTCGGGAAAAGGTGGCTGGGGATAACACTTCACTTTATTGGCACAGTGGAGTCGATATCAATTACTTCAAGTCGGTATTTACCATACAGGGTGTCTACATACCAGTAGGTATATAAATTGTGACAAGAAGTAGTAAAAAAGTTCCATCAATAAACAAGGGTGTAAAAGAAGTGAACACTAAATTGTAAAAAATAAGAAAAGGTGTGATATAAACATATTCCACCTTCAATACAAGACTACCCTGGCTCAAAAATAATGAACTGTGGTAATGAAGGTTAAATTAAAAAATTTTTAATAAAATAGGAAATTTGATAAGAATCTTACTATAATAACAATTCAAAATATTTAATTAGTGATTAGTCTGATTGTAAATATTTAATGTGATAAAACGTAAACAAATATTTTAATGCAATAAAAGTATGGAAAGATTGAATATAGCCAATTTTTGAGTTATGGTGGGCTTATATTGAAGGAGCGTTTTTATTTGTGTCTTCCAAACGGGTGGACCAGATCAATTCATGAATAAATTTAATTGTACAATAAATGAAATAATTCAGGGGCAAAGATTCAGGAGTATTGTCGTTTTTTTTTCGATCAGTACTTCTATGTTAAGCCACTGAAGTTTTCTCAAAAATAGTAGCAGCTAGAATAAATTAAAAATGTACTTTTTGGATAGGACGAGTGTAACCTAGCGACTTGGAATTTATGTCGTTGGTATGAAAAGTCAACTAATGCTGATATCGGTTAGAACTTGGATGAGTGACCATCTGGAGAAGGCTCGCGATGCTCGTCCGCCTTCTAATGCTTGTATGTCGGTGTAATCACAGAAACTATACACATTCAGGCGAGGTTTGTCTAGGACATACCATCCCTCGAAAAGGATGTAACACCGTTGGTTCCTTGTCTCAACAATGTTAGGCAAGTAAAAATTCCTACCCCAGGACAAAGTGGGGGTTTCTAGGTTAGGGGTTGCTCGTTTTCTGGCGCCAGTGTTTAGCCATAGTAGCAGAAATAGGTCGACGTAAAATAACCAAAAAAGCTAATAGACCAGGCGGTATCTGTTTTGGTTTGGGTGAATCGTATATCCACGGAGATTTTTGGCTTTTTGGCTTTCAAATAACACTAGAAATTAAAATTTTTCTATGCGCATAAAAAAAACGTGGGCTTAACTTTTGACGGCACAATATGTTAAAAAAATTGGAAAAATGTCATATTTTTCTTCCTATTTAATTATGTATCTTTTTAAGAGTTGATTTTAGACGAAAATGGAAGAGGAAAAAAATGTTTGTAATTAAATTTTTTACAATAAATGACAGGTTACAAATCGAATGAATCATGATTATTATGGTAAAAATAATATTTAAATTGGGTGTAGGACCTTTATACTTGGCTCAAGAAAACTTCATGTTATGTAGAATCATTACACCAACTTTTATCAAAATCGGTTCGATAGATTTTGCATAATAATTTTGCAATCCAGTTAAAAAAAAATGCAAATTTTCAAAATTTTGCACAGCAAAAACCAAGGCCCTTAGATATTTGAAAATTTAATCACATATAGAAGTTCTCTCAGGCTTTTAAAATTTTTTTGAAAAATTCGAATCCGTCAATTAGGAGAGCTCTGGCGCTTGTTTAAACATTGGTCGAATTTTTATACTTATAAACAATTAGAACTTTGTGAATATTCAATCAAATCAAATTTTTTAAAGCAGGTTTTAAAAGTTCTTGGAAACAGGCTTCTTTAAAAAAAACAGATCGATTGATCAATTAGTTACGTAGTTATAGCCGTCATTTACACTAATGTACTGGGACATCCGGGTTAATTTTTCGAAAAATACCTTTGGTATTCCGAGTACTTACCATATCTAAGATTACAATACTGTTCTTCATTGGCAACCTACTCTAAAACATGTTTAAAATTATTTATGCAAGCGAGAAATTCAATAAAATGGTACGGGTGGTGGTGGGGGAAGCAGAGAGCGCGGCCCTGCTCGAAATTGAATCGTCTATAACTACGTAACTAATTGATCAATCGATCTGTTTTTTTTAAAGAAGCGAAATCATGATTCATTCGATTTGTAGCCAGTCATGTATTGTAAAAAATTTAATTACAAACATTTTTTTCCTTTTCCATTTTCGCCTAAAATCAACTCTTAAAAAGATACATAATTAAATAGGAAGAAAAATATGAAATTTTTCCAATTTTTTAACATATTGTGCCGTCAAAAGTTAAGCCCACGTTTTTTTTTATGCACATAGAAAAATTTTCATTTCTAGTGATATTTGAAAGCCAAAAAGCCAAAAATCTCCGTGGATATACGATTCACCCAAATATGGCTTTTTGAAACAGATACCGTCTGGACTATAAGCTAAGCTACTCTTTTCGATAGGACTTACCGTTTTCGATAAATTTGCAAAACGTGATTTTAAGACCCTTCCTGACTGTATGTAATTGACAACACAAAATTTGTCATATTTGTCTTAATAAATGGTTTATTAATATACAGGGTGTTCCCAGTTCGGGTTGCCTATACCTGAAATGGATACAAAATTTCAATTGTCAAAAAAAATCATTCTTCATAAAAATTTTTGCTTGTCCAGAAGCCTGAGCAAGATAGTCATTTGTTCAGTTTAATGTACAGGGTGTTCAAAAATTTGGAAAAGGTAAAAAAAAGTAAAGAGTAAAGTACCTTAAATCTTAACACTACGTGAAAAAGTAATGGGGAAAAGTTGCTTGGAATTAAATTTTATGTTTAAATATGAAAGCATGGCCTTCTAGTTAATACTCGACATTCTGGGATATTCTAAGACTCTACTTATTTTTTAATACTTTCGGAGAACGTTTTTCTGGCCAGAATTAGAAGAAGGACATTTGGAATATAGACAAAAAGCGTATTTCCAACAATACGGATGTCCCACTCACTCAACAATTATTTCTAGTCCGCAATTGGCTTAAACAGAAAATTTCGAGAGAAGTGAATAGGAAGATATGGTCTTATTTGTTGGCCAGCAAGGTCTCCTGACTTGTCGCCGCTTGATTATTTCCTTTGGGGCTTCTTGAAAGAAAGAGCGTACAGAGAACCAGTGCAACACAATATCGATTTCTTAAAAAGCAGGATAATTGAAGCTGTTGCCCAAGTAAATGAAGAAATGATACATCGAACCTACTCTGCATTTAGAAAAAGATTGGAGAGGTGTGTTGAACTTGGCGGACTTCATGTAGAATAGTTTTGTAATGGCGCGTACATACTGATTCTGCTGTGTTCTCAAAATAAATGTTGGATTAATGTTTTTGAGGTTTTTGATACCCTTGTATAAAAAATAAATTATCAATATGCAAATATGTGTATCTGTTTTTCAATAAAGCAATATTTTTTAAATAGAATGGCTTCTTCGAAAGTATTAAAAAATAAGTACAGAATGTCGAGTATTAATTAAAAGGCTATGCCTTCACATTTAAACAAAGAATTTAATTCCAAACAACTTTTCCCCATTACTTTTTCACGTAGCGTTAAGATTTAAGATACTTTACTCTTTACTGTTTTTACCTTTTCCAAATTTTTGAACACCCTATACATTAAATTGAACAAATGACTATCTTGCCAAGGGCTTCTGGACAAGCAAGAATTTTTATGTAGAATGATTTTTTTTGACAATTGAAATTTTGTATCCATTTCAGGTATAGGCAACCCGAACTGGGAACACCCTGTATAAGTAATATCATCCTTTATAATTTACAAATATATAAATGTAGCAGAATCTTTATAATCAACCGTCTGTTGGATTTTGACATCGATCTGTCATCGCTGTTTAGTAATAAGAACATCGGCAGAGAGTGTTTGGCGCTATTTTCCTCTTAAGGTGCATTTTGAGCTAGCCCAGGGTTAGGGATACCCTACAGATTGGCGCCCAACGCGAGGTAATTCTTTATCTTGTGGTCTTATAAGAAGTATACTGTTTTTATGAACAAAACTACTCTTATTATTAGTATTATAGGTCAGGTACTCTAATTTTTATTGTTTGCTTAAAATTTTTAAAATGCACCAGTGCAGAAATGCCAGGCATGTATTTTATATAAAGTCGTGTCAATGGTAATGGTCTTGAAGCTCGTCGTCTGTGCGCTAATCATCCAGTTCCGTCTGCTGCAATATTCACCAAACTTCATTAGTGGCTCCAGGAAAGCAAAAAATTGTTAAAAGTTATATCAATTCTGAAAAAACTGCATCTGTTTCCATATCTGAGATAAAGAAGCAAATTTTGGAAAAGTGAGAGAAAACCCAGGATCTAACGTTAGGCAGATTGCGGTTCACGATATAGCGCCCAATCCAATAGATTGTTTCATCCTTTTCAAGAATGAAGTAGGATTTTCCACGTACAGAGTCTTCAATTTTCATAACATGCATGTTTTGGGCTGACGAAAATCCACTTGCTGTTGTTGAACCCAGTCATCCAAAACGCTTTAGTTTAAATGTCTGGATTAAAATCTATTGTATTACTACAATTTTTTTAGAGAGATGTTAGATTTTCAACTTCCAAAAAATCTTGCTTGCACAAAAAATAATGGCTATCAGTGTATCCATTCTCCTTTAATAATAATAATTGGTAAAAACTTTTATATTACTTCGACTAGGTATTAAGTCTGTAACAATTATGTAGGAACTATTGCGCTATATTTGCTGAAGTATCAAAGACAGGACTGTTAAAAAGTAAGTTCCCTTTTGGTGCTTTCCTTTAAAACTAGCTTAGCAATCTGCGTATCTACGTGCCCCACTGCCTCTCCATAAACTTGCCAACTAGATCGTCAAGCACAACAAGCACAACCTTAATCCTCATTACGGAAAATAATCACAAATATTTCAAAGTTTCCTCCGGCAAGAACGTTGTTTAAAATTCTCAACGCGATGCACCGACAATGGACTCTTCTCCCATGCGTTTTCCTGAAATTTTATTTTCGTCTTTTCGCCTTCCTTCTTTATGCAAATTCCGTAATCACCAGACTTAACGTTAAAGGGTTGAGAAGGCTCACTGCAAAGTTTATTTAAATACTACAAATAAATGGAACAAAGCGAGGTTTAGTTGGCATTAGTTGCTAGTAAAGTCTTTTCTTCCTTTTCTTGAGATATGCTTTCAAAAAAAGTAATCACGTTCTCTAAAGTAAATGTATTCGTTTTATTATGTCTTCGTATAGAAGCTATAATTTAAAACATTCCCTATTTAACCAGTTCTCTATCCCTTATACAATAAGCTGGGCCTAAATTCGATAGGCACTAAAGACCCCATGTATCTGTCTGAACTTTGAACCCCAAAACAATCGGGATGACCTAAGCCGTAAAGACTCCGCTATCAGCAATATCGAGCTACAATTAACGTCAACTTATGAAGCACCATTTGTCAGTATCAGAAATATATCCCCTCGCTTAGCAAAATTATATAATTCTGACAATGGGAGCTACGTAGCAGTAAACCAATATTACCATCATAGATTCTTATGTTAATAGATGTTCCTATTGTTCTCACATAAGGGAATTTGGAACAATTCTGAAACATTAATGATAAGAGAATACCTATTACCAGAATGAGATTTATATCAATAATTCCTAATTTTCAATGTCGTTTCTCCATTATTGTTTAGGTTGATACAGTGATCAGTTTTTTTATAAGAAAATTTTTCGATATCTAATTGTCTAACTAAAGAATTATTTGTAATTGTTCTAGAAAATCATTTGCAAGTGTACCTCTCCCAAGTTCCACCTCATTATCGTGCTATACAAGAACATTTAAACACTGAATTTCCTTATCGAAACGCGGTGGTTATGGCCTGTTCGTTCCCCAGATTTGAATCCTTTACACCATTTCCAAAGATATTAAAAAAATTTATTGTATGACAAAGAAATCAATTTATCAGTCTAATAGGATCAAACCAAATTACGGAAAAGATTGTAAAATAATCTGATGCATCTTCTCTTTTCTAAAGAATGAGTATCAGACCTGATTGTTAATATGTTGTTATGAAGATCTCGTGGCAGACGAGCCCCATTAGATCTAAATGAATCATTATTAATGTAACAGGCATAATCCCAAACTAAAGAGTAGTATTCAAGCTTGGATTGAAGTATTAGGATCCTATAATTATTTACTATTTCTAATTTAAAATCATAATGCCCTTGAAGCTCCCTTGACAATATAATCAAAACTTAAAAAATATATCCCAAACCCTTAGTGGAACTGTGTCAAATATACATTATCGAATTAATTAATAGTATAGGAAAGGATTGGATTTTCGAGTATAAGTGATGGTTTTGCATTTATTCACATTTAGGTTAAGTTTGTTGTTAATAGACCAAACTACATGTTTATTGAGTTCTTCCTGAAGATTGTGGTCTTAACTGACTGAATAGATACAAGTTAACGTCATTAGCGTACAAAAGCCTTTCAGAAATTAGCATACTTTCAAGGTCATCAATGAATAGGAGAAAGAGTAGCGGACCCAAGTCCGAACCCTGAGGAACCTCCCATGTAACTCCATAGGTTTTACATTTGATGATATTAAATGTAACATATTAAATGTAAAATTTTCAGAGATGAATTAAATTAAAAACATGGGATGAAATGTCAACACAGCCCCTTATTAGATAAATTGGCACCAGTTTAGGATCATAAGTCGGCTTGTTAAATTGTTTCCGTAAACAATAGATATTATTATTACCATCCATCTCGACAACAATGTCTTGTTTAAGAAAAACATTTTCAAAGCGTTGGATAAAACTGTCTACTATCGATTGGGGGTCGTTGAATTTAGGTGCAGTACATCTGGTACACAAGTAGGTACTACCTTTTATATTCTATATGAAAATCCAAGAATTCTTACTGTGAGATGAAATTGAATTTTCATTACATTGTAATATTCAAGCGGTAATGTGCTAGCGACAGCTGCAATGTACATACATTTGCGTAGAAAATCCTTGAAACTTTGATTTTTTATTAGTATTTATTTCTTACAATTATATGTATCCGACAGTAAAATTGCAGAATTGAAAATGGATATATTTAACAAAATTGCAGCAAAGTTGAAAAAAAACGGTCACATATACGAAAACACTGCCGTGAAAATTCTCACAAATGTTCCCAAAATCTTGACAGAAACAAATTGAATCAAACTAGCATGCAATATTGTTTGAAAATTTCCGATAATTTACATTGACGGAAATAATTTCACAATTATTGTAAAACTAATCACAATGTGAAAGTTGAATTTTCACACAATTTGTTTCTGTCACGATTTCTGTCAATATCTTTTTCTTTCTAGAAACAACCAATCCCCCTACAGCAGATATAGAGTTGAAAAGTAGGTCATACTAAAATTATAACATTTATCTACACTAAAGGCTTCTTTGACACGTACGAGGTCTGTCTGAGAAAATAACCGAACTTTATTATTTTAATTTTATTATTAATTTTATACATTATTGGTTCTTGTGTCCTTCAAAGTATTCCTTGCCCCTATCCACACAGTTTTTCCAGCGGTTTTTCCATTTCGCAAAGTAGTCCTGGTGAACTTCATTTGAAATGACCTTTATAGTCTGTGACGAGTCAACAATAGTCTGAAAACGGCGTCTTTCAGCACTGATTTTAATTTCGGAAATACGAAAAAATCGCAAGGAGCCAGGTCTGGCGGGTAAGGAGTGTGAGGGAAGACAGTAATCTGTTTTTTTTTACACAAAATTGACAAATTAACAAAACTGAGTGTGTAGGCGCATTGTCATAGTGGAAGAACCATGAGTTATCATGGCCTCATTTTGAGGATTTTACGTAATCATTGTAAAACGGCTGACAGTACACACGGTTCACTGTTTCACCTTGAGGCAAGAATTGAAAATGCACGATTCCATTAATGTCAATAAACCAATGAGCATCACTTTGATATTGGATTGAGACTGACGTCTTTCTTAAAGCATAGCGATCCTTTGCCAATCCAGAACGGCGGTGACAACATTATTAACATTAAGACGATGTTTCGCATTGTATTAGCTATGTACAAATTTAGTTTCGTGCAACTCTCTCGGATTCAAAAATACAATACCTATGTACATTTTCAGCCACAAAATTTGAATTCCATAAATTTCGAATTTTCACCACCAAGAACGGCGGTGACAACATTTTTAACATTAAAGCAATGTTTCGCTATGTGCCCTTGCAAATTTGGTTAATACATCTCTCTCATTTTCAATAATGATGTGATGATTGAACTTTTATTTCAATATCGTAGTCGTAAACCCAGCTTTCGTCCCCCGTTATGGTCCTTTGAATGAATGTTTTATCGTCCTTGGATTGTTCAAGGAATTGCCGACTAACGTTCATACGATTCTGTTGCTTCTGTCGATTCTGTTGCTGTTGCTTGCGATCTTTCTGTTGCTCGGTCATCAAACCAGGAAATTCTTCCTGCAACAAATATTTGACTTTCTAAACCTGGGAATCATCAGTTGAAGTCGAACGCCTTCTTGGTCGGGGGTCATCTTCAATTGACTGACGTCCACTTTTAAATTATTTGTAATATGTATACGACCCAGAGCATCATCTTATTTCAAAAGCTTCAACGTTTCCATGAAATATTTACACTTAAACACGTTGTACTCAAATAACAATATCACGAAAACTGAATGAGAATTCAACAATCCAAGAACATGCCCAACGCAATGCTGCCAACCGCATATAGCTAAATATCACCATTCCCGCGTAATTCAAAAATATGTCTCACAGCTGCATCATAGACTATTAGACAACGGCCAAACGTTTATGTAAATGTAACAAAAAATCAATTAACGTTTAAAGACTTGTTCGAATCCCATCGTATCGATGTTTAGAATTAGTGTCGAAGGTTTCTCTCATCTCCAGTCATTCTGTCCAAAAATAAGGCGAAGAGAAGAAAATGAACCGAGAAAGCCAAATTTTTTATATGTTGTGGGGGGGGGGGGCGCTTAGAAAAGCTTAACTTGAGATTTGAAACCAAGATTTCCTATGAGCATTTTCCACCATATTGAAAAAAGGGGTGAATTTTTGTTTTTGCTATAACTCGGTTCCCCGTCGAGATACAGAATTGGTGTTTTATTGTTTTTTGTTCCTTTGCACCTATTATTGTTGTTGAAATATCGAACAAAATTGATAAAAATTCAAAGATTCGATATGGTTTTTCGGGTTTTTCTCTTTTTCCTTAATACTTATCGAAAAAATGAATATTATCAAACTTGTTGAGGATATTTGTACAAACAATTTAATACTTTTGTCCTTTCTCTAGGGTCTAGGTCTAGGGTAATAATTGCGGGTTCTATTGTGTCGCGAAGTCGACAAGTCCGTGCGAAGTTTTTATTTTATAACTCCCGCGGTTTTATAGGTACGTTGTAATGGATTCGAAATAAAGAACTAACACAGTGAGATTATGTTTCACACGTATGAAATTTATTATACAAAAATGTTTTCGTATTGAAGAAGTATCTACGTCTTCTGCACCCACAAGCTGTTCCGCATTTTTCCTTGTATTTGCAAGACATTAGCTTCAAGCCGTGTTAATAATCGGCTCTAGACCATGGTCCGTTCGTCGTCAACCCCATTCTTCTGGATCCTTGTAAAACCCAAGCCAAGTTTGTACCTGATGATACGTGCGGAATATGTGCTGTCATGCTACGCTTCGTGTTGGTGGGAGTGAACGATAGGTTGAATCCATTTCTGGTGATAGATTTAGCGTAGCGTTGATATCGTAGCGCATTGATGTTTTTGCTGTGTTTCTCATCGCCATATAGGATTATAGGGCAATGCGAAATCGTTCTCCCGTGGATGTCAGATCCTCCGGATCGACATGTTCTCGTTTGAATAAATTAACCGATGATAGGTATTTCGTATGTTTTCCAATATGCTGATGAATTTCGATTTGCCAATGCTGAACAAAGAAAAATATGTTTTCGAGAACGGATTTATTATGCTTCATACTAGTTGGAGAGTAAAGTGTTCCTGGTGTATTTCCTTTTCCCGGTTTTCGAAAGTATACATTTCTTCTGTCTTTTGCTAGTCCAGTG
Source organism: Anoplophora glabripennis (assembly GCF_000390285.2). NCBI lineage: Eukaryota > Metazoa > Arthropoda > Insecta > Coleoptera > Cerambycidae > Anoplophora > Anoplophora glabripennis. Next base: position 1,118,366 of record NW_019416383.1, on the reverse strand, counting down.
AGCATCAAGAAATCAAGAGATCGATGTCTTCGTCGACGAGTTCAACCGAATCGTACTTTGATGCTTCTGCGAGTGCGATGGTTACAATCAGAGTGTCCGCATCTTCAAAGGCTTGTTCGACTCTGATTTCGGTTTGTACAAAACGAAGGCGGAGCATTTTTATAAAATTTTCTTTGTTCTTGTTTTTTATCTATTTACTTAGTTCGATATCTCAACAACTAACAATAATAGGTGCAAAGTTTATGAGATCTAAATTGTAGGTCATCGAAAGAGGAACAAAAACAATAAAATAACAATTCTGTATCTCGACGGGGAACCGAGTTTTAGCAAAAACAAAAATTCACCCCTTTTTCCAAGATGGCGAAAAATGCACATAGGAAATCTTGGTCTCAAATCTCAAGGTAAGCTTTTCTTCTAAGCACCCCCACAACATAAAAAAAATTTAGCTTGCACGATTCACTTTTTTTCCAAATGTACAGAATGACTGGACTAATATTATGCCATCATCGATACATTTACGTTATCTTCGATTACTTATTATCATTATGCGAGCTGTATGGTAAGTTCGTCCCAACAGACGTTAATTTCTTGCGGATACGTAGCGACTTTTGTGCAATTTCGTTATTTCAAAAGCAGGCAGAATTGTCTGGAGCTCATACGTACAAGCAAACAATTTTACGGTTATTATGCATGTATGTTACATAACCGCCGCATTGCTATCCATCCTAGCGTGAAACTCTGGATTGTTGCTGTCATCTCTGGCGCATCCGTATCCTCCTTAATGAGGGGAAGGCTGGGAATGACGAATATTCGATGCATTATCGGGAACGGTGGAAAGAATTATAACCGTTCCTATTTTTCACCTGCTCCCTAGTGGGAAACCCGGAAGCCCTCCGCATTGCGTTCCATTATCTGGAGAGCGGAATGAAATATTTAACTTTTACTTCTTAAATTATAATTTCGTCATAACAGCCGAAAGTTTTAACGCGGGGTTTTATTAGCAGAAAATCTTATAATTCCGCGCTGGCCGTCGAAGTTTCGGCTCTTTAATTGCCATAAATTACGTGCAAGTGTTAAATAATTATGGCCTTTATGGCGTCCATTTAAATAATAGCGTTAATAAATTATTCTGGCGAGTGCGAAAATGTAAGCATTTTTAAGGCGCTGTAACTTAATGGCTAAATGAATATGAGTAAGACCGGTTGAGGAGGAGGAGATACCGGAAATATACTGTTAAAAACGGATACGTCAAAACATCTACGTTTTTCTGACCCTAAAGCTGGAGCAGAAGCAAGAGAAGCGTTAAGGTTTCGTCTTTCAATATGGAGGAACACTGATATAAAATGTGAAAATTGACATACCATTTTTTGCAATTGCAAAAAGGGGTGTAGTGCTAAGTGCGGCTGCAAAAAAGTTGTATTGTTTTGCTCATTAGTCATTAGTTTGCACGACTGGCCTTGACCAGATGTCAAAGCCTGTCGTGCTCCAATGTTGAATCGCCATCAGAAGAGGATTCTTACGATATCAGCGAAGAGACATCTAATGCATCGCTGTTAGAACAATTTACTTGTATCCAGCAGGAAGAAGAAGAAAGATAAGAAGAAGGAAGATAAAAAGAAGACATTACACTTGAAATTCCATAAGATAATTATCAATCAGACGAACAGTTTTCCCAATTACGCATAATTCATACCGCTTTTATCATTTCCAATAGTACCATTTTTTATTTAATACAATATTATTTAATTAAACAGGACCACAATAGATCGTGGAATGGGCCTACCGGGGAAACCACGTTAAAAAAACGCACCAAGTACACTACATCACAGGTGGCGTGGAAACGTGTGCATATTATGGAGAACTTTTTCAATTTTTTGAATCGCTTTATCTCAGAAATAGCGATTCTTAGGAAATAAGTGTAAGAATAATTTTTATAGGTAATGATCTGCAATTTTTATCTTACCTATTTTTATGATAAAATGTTTGGCTGAAAAATGCAAAAAACCCATAATTGCGAACTTTGACCTTGAATAAATTTTTTTTTGCAGATGTGGGATCGATGGGGACTTTTCACATTTCATTTATAATGGTGTTCCCATCATTCATACCAATTTTCAGCTTTATGCGAATTATTGTAAGCTTATCCCTATTTTTTGAGTTATTGTTGTTGTTTGTCCGTGTTAAAGACCTCTTATAATATTTGCAATAGTTTTTATATTATTTTATTTTATAGAGCAGTACCTTCCTGCAGTTTCAGATGGAAATGTAGTCTGTGAGGTAAGACATCTTTCGCATACCTAGGTTTTTCGAACGACAATATCCGATAAGATTTTTTTTGAGAAAATTATCTTTGAATCAGCTATACAGGATGTTTCTGAAATAAATGCGTTCCTTGAAAAGGGCGATAGAGGGTACGAAAATGGGCAACTTTATTAAGCAATTGATGATCAAAATGCTTCTGTTTTCGAAAAAATTAAGAAAATTAACCATAAATGTAAGCCGAGACTGTGCATCTTGTGCACGTGCACATCCAGAATGCTTCGGACTCGCTACATGTGTAAAGCGCTTCTTTAATTGGCTGACGTTCCACGTGACTTTTACAATCAGGTAAATCTGATGGTAGGTCAGTATGTTTTGTTTTTTTTAGTTGTGTGTTGCAGTATTACTTAGCCGGCGGATAAAATGTTTTCTGATCAAGAACTAGCAGATATGGTGTTAATGTACGGAGAATATCAGTACAATTGAAATGAGACTATGCGGTCCGTAAGGACAGGTTCTCATGAGGCGATTTTAGTTGAACGATTTTTGTTGATCAAGAAAAATCGCAAGCGATTTGCGTTCACACGATTGAAACCATAATCGGACCGAATTGGCAGTTGCTTCAAAATGGCGCCATAGACCTCAAAACTAAGTTGAGTTCCTTTTTGTACATAATTCGTACAGTTTTTATTTTGTTTTTTATATCGTCAATACTCAGGCCTTCGCGTTCCATGTCGACAATTATTGCTTGAATCGCAGTTTCTCTGGCATATTTGTTCTTGTAAATAAGAGTCTGATTGCAGAGGCACTCATGCTGCTGATAAATATCTAGATACTTGAAGGTTAAAGCATCACTCCATTTAAAACCCTTTTTAGACGAAGTCATTTTGCCCAAGCACTAGCTATCGCAAACAAAAATAATTCCAACGAAGATTAATCGCTTTCGACTCTACCTGTGCCGTTCTCACGTTCAACAAGATTCAGTTCGCTCGATGACGTCATAGAATTGCGCCGACTTGAAAGCAAAAGTTGACAGCCAGGCAACTTTTTGTCGTTCAACAAAAGTTGATCAACTTTTAATGAAAGAGTGTTCTCATGAAACGATTGTCATTCAATTCGGAAGCGATTTTTAGTTGACCGATAAAAATCGCCCCTTGAGAACCTGGCTTTAAGCAGTCTAATGACAACCTAACAGTAGAACAGTGCAAAAGGTAGTTCAAAGGTTACGGGATACCGGGAGTGTCCACCTGACATATGATGGTCGTGGACTGGAAAAATCGACAACGAAGAAGATCCGAGGCGCAGTACCCGCGACACTGGACAAGAAGTGGGTGTATCTAACAGTACTCTATGGCGTGTACTACAGGAACAATTATTACATACATTAGCACAAGATCCGGATTTTACAAGCAAGGTGCTTTTCAAGAATGAATGTTGTTTTAGAGACGGTATACTAAATTTTCACAACATTCACTATTGGTGTGATGCAAATCCTCACGTTGTACAGAGATCTCGGTTCCAGAAACGGTTTTCATTGAATATGTGGTGTGGTGTTCCTGGTGGCAGATAGTGTTACCTACACGTGCTGCTTGTGTAGAATTTTTAACAAACGCCTTACCAGATTTGTCGGAAGACGTCCCTTTACAAATTCGTGCCCAAATGTGCTTCATGCATGATGATACTCCACCTTATATTTTTCGTGCAGTTTGTAAATTTTTACATATCAACTTTCCGGTGTATTTTTGCTGCACCAAATGAAATTCGCACTGCGGCGCGCGGCTACTTATCGATATCAAAGATACTACTTTAAATTTGTTTAAATATTCACGTGATTTTTTTCAATTTAAAACGCGATGTTTTCGACCTTCAGTTGCATGATAAAAGTTACTCATTTTCGTGCCCTCTATCATCCTTTTTAAGGAACGCACTTATTTCAGAAACACCCTGTATACCTCTATTATAGACTAAAAAAGAAAATTGTTGTTATGCTATACCCGGTATAGTTAAGAATTTATTTAAATATGTCACCTTCATACATTACTAAATTGAACTAAAACAGTACAAGCCGCGCAATAAAGTCAAGAAATAAAATTTACATTGGAAAAAATGATTAAACCTAATTTATTTCATTTTTCATGCCACTTTATTCGTGTATTGTGTACACCAAATTTCATTGTAATATCTTCGCTAGTTCAGAAGATATACACATATGTAACTTTTTTTATACTTTAATACATTACCTGAAGAAAGAAGAGTTCCGGACACTTTTATATATCAAAATATTCTTAAATTTAGACGAGAAAAATGCTCATTCATTTTTAACACGTTGAAATAAAACACTGTATAGATAGATACTATGAGGAACCTGTATCAAGCTTAAAATCTATACAGCTTCAATGGCTCTTGAGTAGGTAATTGTAATCAAGTTCTATCACTGAAGGATCATAGAACACGTAGAGCGTTTTCGATGCTATGAGCAAATAAATATAACACTTTCATTCAATTTAACTATATTCACCAGATCTAAGTAAATTGTTTGCACAGAAGGTACCTGCCTTACTTTTAAGGTCTCTTGTCTTTGTTATTCCTACGCCAGGCTCTCTTCTTGATCTGCGCATATCGCGGACAAGCAGAGATGCGCAGATTTGCATTCTGTATAGTCAACAAGCATTTGATGGGTAGGATCACGGTGAACTCATTAAAAAGTTAAATCTGTTCGGTGCATCATCAAGCTCGATAACAATATATGTCTGTAAGAAATCAGTATGTAGAATTGCGTGGACTGAAACCCGTTGCAATCCCTGCAACTTCTAGAGTTCCTCAGGACACCAAACTAAATCCATATCTATTTATAATTTTTATTAATGACATTCTGGTTAACCTAGATGTGCACTGTTTGCTATTTTCAGATGACATGAAGAAGAATTTGGAATAACTTGAATAAAATCCAATAAAGATATGTCAAGTACAAACATCCACTGAATCAATATTGATGTGTTACGTGGTTTCCTATCATCGAAGTAATCATGCATAACTATAAACTTAATGGATCGACTCTAGTCTTCCTCGGTGTGATCTTCGACAATAAATAAGATTTGCTGAACATTTTAAGAAATCTAGATATTGTCATAAAAAATCGTGAGGCTTCACAAAACAGTGTGTTCAAGTCTCAACCTTTAATTGGTCCTTGACTACTGGTTGATTTATCCAATAAATAATAAAAGTCAATAAAGATTTCAAACTTCTCTATTATAAACTTAATTGTTTAGTTTTATTTCACACTCCGAAGTATCAATAAAAAAAAATAAAACGGTTCTTAATGCTATTTAAATGAATGTTAACATTTCACGGAAATTGCATTATCGAAATCAAACTGAAGCGCCTTCGTGTTACTCTAAAAGTTTTTCGAAGCGGATGAGCTCGAAGACGAAAATATATCGTACATTTTAAAACAGTTTTATTACATCGAATGAAGAGTACGCCTTCCACGGGGCTCTACAGATATCTCTTTCCTAACCCTTCAGATTTGTTGGCTTAAATTCATCCATAAGGAAGCCTAGCGAATAACAAATAGTACAATATTGCCATAAGAGCTTTCTAGGCGCTCAGTACACAAAAGCTTTTCAATTTTATTGTCAGCTTCTTATCAATGTTCTATTTTTCAAAGCCGACGACCGAGATGTACATAAAGGATTCTTCTACGCAAATTCTCAATTTTATAGCGTTTTGAAATTTAATATGCATGACAGCATGAGAGCAAATTTGCCCCCGATGTTCCTCCGTGATAGATGAAGTAACGGATAATGTTTTTTTTGTACGTAGAAATGTTGAATCTACACAGTATAGAGTCCTTCAAACAACACTATTATTGGAGCACACCACGCTAATACTTATTAAAATAATTATCGAAAATAAAATGAAATGTTTAAATAATTAATAGAAAAACACATACCTGATGTGAATTTATGAAACAGTATCAACTCGTTATCATTTAAACTTTATATGTTGAGAAATAAATATTTTAAAGTATTGTTTTCTTTCCACAGAACACATTGAAAAGCCGAAAAATTAATTAATTATTATTATACAATCCTGAAAGTTTATTATTACAGTTTTTCTTTCATAAAATGTATTGTTTTTGTAACACATCATATATGAAGGTCAATCAATGAAATTTGTCAGATAGAGTCTTTAGGAATTTTTTGGATAATCACTGACAAAATTCTGCACTCGATTTCTTCGACAAAAGATGAGAAAAATGTTCATGTGAACGCAGAGCAGCAAACTCCTTGTTTTTTAAATATAGCCACGTTTTATTATTTTTTAGTTCTTTTATTTGTTTTGCACATTTTTAAGATAATCCATTCAAATTGGGTACATACGTTAAACACTTTTTTAAACACAAACTGACTTGATACAAATTATCGTTTTAAATAATATACTGGATGACACTGTTTTTCGTCCATTGGTATATTTTAGTACGACAACACTGACCCTTCTCTTACAAAAATAACTTTGTTTAATTCTGTTTTTTTATGTTGCGATTTTTTGAGTCATTAATTATCTGGATGGTATCGATCCAAATAAAATACAGTATATTTTTAAGTCCACAGATTGTGCAGTGGGGTAGAACAACTAACGAAATAATTTCTGAGTGTGCATGATTTTCTTATTGTAGGAGTCCCTCAAAGCTCGATATAACGCCCAACATAGTTTATGTATCATGTAAACGATTTTGATTAAATAATAATTAATGATGCGTATTTAACAATGTATGGTGATGACACATCTCTCTTAATTTCTCATAAGGTTGGTGAATTGCTACAGTTTAAGTGTAATGATATCGCATATTCCTTGTATTTTAATGTAAATGAATCCTGTTTTATGAGATTTCCCATTTGGCTAAGAAACTATTTAGATTTAAGTCTTATCATTTGATACATCTATTTTTAATTGCAAAAGCACCAAATTTCTGGGGCTAAAATTGAATCAACGATTTAACTAGAGAGAAATATTCTATATTCAAATTACATTTTTTATGTTATGTGTTTCAGAATCTTTTCGACACAAACGTTTTATGAAACAATTGAAAATAGGAAATACGTTCGTCTAACTTGTCGTACAGCGTCTTTTATTCCATCCCAAAGTTCTTCTTCCGTATTAGGTGTTACACAGTTGTAAACAACTCCTTTCAAATGACCCCAAAGGTAAAAGTCTAACGGATTAAAATTCGGACAGCGAGAAGGTCAAGGCCTAATCCAACGGTTTGGAAATTTTGATTTAAATGATCTCTCACCAAATGGCTGTAATGAGCATCGTACATGAACCACATTTGTCGTCTAGTATTAACGGGTACTTCTTCGAGAGCCCCAGGAAATTCTTGCCGAAGGAGTTCCAAATAAATTTGGCCGTTCAATCTTGCAGGTAGAGCTATAGGCCCACAAATAAAATTTCCTATAATCCCGCACCAGACGTTAACTGAAAATTCGTGTTGGAAGTGATTTTATTGCCTGTGGATTTTCTTCGCTCCTCAAGTGAGAATTTTTCCAATTAAAAACACCTCCACGGGTAAAAAACAGCTTTATCTGTAAAAGAAATTCTCCCGAGAAAAGTGTGACCCCTGTTCTGTAACTGGAGAAATCGTGCACAAAATATTAATCCCAGAGAGCGGTCTGGTTCAAGCAAATTTTGTACAAGGTGAAAATAGAAACATTGTAACTGCTGCGCGTGGTGTATAGTTGAAACGGTTTGTGGACAACTCCTGCGACTACTGACAAACGGCGAATACTAATTTCTAGATTTTCTGCTACTCTATCTAGAATTTGTTCTTTGTCTTGTACCCTTCTTTGAACTTTCCTTCCATTTCGTGAATTAGACCGAAAGTGTCCAGTTTTTCCCAGTCTGGTGAATAAAAAAGCAAACGATGTATGAGAGGGCTATCTGCGACTCGGATAAAGTTCTTCATGTGTTCTCTTAGCAGCGCGTCCACTAAAATGTTCCTGTATACGGTGTTCCTAAATAAGTGTCGCAACGGAAAACTGTAAATTCCTCTTGAAAAAAGAAACATATTTTTCCTCTTCCATTTTTCTCTCCGGGCTTTCGTTTTCGAGATACACGGTGTCAAAACTTTAATTTTTTTTTAGTTTTTCGCCAATATCTTAGGAATCGTTTGAACTACAGGACTGAGCTTTTGTACACACATTACCACTATTAATAGCTACTTTTTCGCACCCTTCTCGAATTCATTGGACGTGCCAGTGGTGGAGATTTTAAGGTATCGTAAGGGTTTTTCCCCCCCTAAATTTTACGCCACTGGAAAAATTGACTTTTGACAGCAAATTCTAAAGCGCCAATGAATTTTACACAATAAGAGTTCTCTTGGTTCATTGCTCTAAAGTCAACCGTTTTCAAGAAAAATGACTTTTTATGAACAAAAGCAAACATTTTTGCTAACGTTCCATGTCAATACTATCGAAAAGTTGACCGATAGAGGTGAAGCCGCAGCGGCAGAAAGAAACATGATTAGAAGATGTAATGCGTGCATTCAAGCCAACGGACGTAATTTTGAACAGTTTCTGTAAATTTTACTCGCCAAATTGATAAAAAAAAGTTAAAATCCTATCTGTTGTTAAATTTCGTTAAAATTGTTAATTATTACTACCTATTTTTTGAATTACAAAAGATTTTCGAAACGTTAGCAAAATGTTTGCTTTTGTTCATAAAAAGTCATTTTTCTTGAAAACGGTTGACTTTAGAGCAATGAACCAAGAGAACTCTTATTGTGTAAAATTCATTGGCGCTTTAGAATTTGCTGTCAAAAGTCAATTTTTCCAGTGGCGTAAAATTTAGGGGGGGAAAACCCTTACGATACCTTAAAATCTCCACCACTGGCACGTCCAATGAATCCGAGAAGGGGGCGAAAAAGTAGCTATTAATAGTGGTAATGTGTGTACAAAAGCTCAGTCCTATAGTTCAAACAATTCCTAAGATATTGGCGAAAAACTAAAAAAATTTAAAGTTTTGACACCGTGTATCTCGAAAACGAAAGCCCGGAGAGAAAAATGAAAGAGGAAAAAATTTTTCTTTTTTCCAGAGGAATATACAGTTTTCCGTTGCGACACTTATTTAGGAACACCCTGTATATACCACTATCATGTCTCTCATTTCAAATTCATTGTGACGAGGCATTTTCAGGAGCAAACTTTTGCAAAATACAAACTTTACGATGACTTATCGAAATTGTCATGTTGTTATGGATATGTAATTATTTCCAAAATATATGGGGTAATGTGTTAATAAATATTTTCTGTAATATCTTGAAAAGCGAGCATGATTTCGACGAAAATATTGACTTATCGAAAAAAGCTCATATTACACTTTTTGCTTAAAATTGATTGCCTTATCGATTCCTGGGGTTATTTTCAATATTTTATTTTTCACTCCCTAGAATGGGTGGCTTCCATCCCCTGGGCAAAAGTACTCATTGGCACTATATATAACTTTTGTTTATTGAGCTATTTTCTACTTACAGTCCAAATTTCACCTCAATCGGTTCTATCCATCGGAACAGAAATCTGTTCAGTTACCAGGTATATAAAACAAATGAAAATTAACTTAATTACTATATTTCTCAGAAGTGAAACATTTATATATTTGTTGAGTCTGCACGATTTTGTTGGTTGATAACACCCTTTATTTGAATACTGTTCTCTTTTTTGGAAATTCTAACAACAGTGATAAATTATGTAAAATGTCAGTAAAACAGCTTTAAATTTGAATTTCGACGTAATTTTCAATTCCCTAGTTACTCCTCTAACTAGAATTCCTTGACTAACACTCTTTCCTAGATTAAACTTAGACAGCAAAGAAAGTAAGCAAACATCTAATTTTCGTATCTCCTTCGGTCCACGTCGCTGTGTTAATCCCATTTTATCTCTTTACAAGCTCTGCAACTTCGGTTCCCGTATCTGGGATATGTGGCGCTTTGGTGGATGCCCAGATAGGGCGCAGGACAATAAATATCCGGATTAATATTTCCCATAAAACAATAAAAAGAAACGGAGCGGAATATACGACCCAATAAAACTTTCAAGTTTCAGTGACGCGTTGGCAGCCTAACTGTTAATAATTTATCGTTTAATGGCTCGTATACCTGGATAAAGTTTGCGCCCATAAAAAATAACCCCCTGTATGGACGTCTGGGGTGCAGATTGCGACGGGAATGGTTTATATTTTGCCCGATGCTCATATCGGGAGTTCCTCTGACTCTGCGTTTGGTATCCGCGTTCTTATGAATTAAGTATTTGGGTTAAGCAAATTGTATTTACAAATATGGCAATTCCATTACTGGGTGCCCATTTTTCAAGATATGTCGGATCAGGGGCATAATTAAATTATTGGGGAAAACAATATGCAAAGAGGAACCGAAGAAGATTGGATGTATTGTTTGCCTAAGTAAATACAATAAATAATATTTGTAGATATCGGCAAGGGTCAAATTTATTTCGTTATATCTGGAAAAAAATATGGAAAAAAAATCAAACCTCACTATACAGGAAGTCCTGAATTCTATAAGCTAAAACTGTACCTGTTTGTACAGTTAGTCAAAATGATCAACTGGAAATTCCTAAAAATATTTTTTAATACTCAAACGTCAAATCAAATAAAATGTACACAAGATAAAGTAATAACTTTGAATTAGAATCATTTGGTTCGGGTACAAATAGAGGGACATGATCACTATATGTCAAGCAGCTCAAAAAGTTGTTAACGTTTTGAACTTCCGTCTTTTTTCGTCTTCTGAACTGACTTTTCGTTTTTGAATTACTTTTGACAGTTTAAATTTGTTTGTTTTTGCCTGTTCTCATAGTTAGAGATATCATATGATATTTATTCTATTATTATTTACTTCATCTTTCCAACAATTCAATTTCACAGAATAATTTTCACTGTTTAACAAAATAATATATAATATTTTAACGTATTATTTTCCAAAATTTTGGTCGAATCGAAATTATATGACCATCGCCCAAGTGTGATCCCAAATTTTTGATTTGTTAAATTCTCATTTTTTAAATGTAATTTTTATACTCGTTTATTCTAATTTTTACAGGTAAAGGTGGTAGAGGTGTTTCCAACATAACATTATTATTTTGAGATTTTTGGTTAGGCAAAACTATTTTCATATAAATTATTTCAATTTTTTTAAAATTTTTCCATAGGTGGCAAAATGCCCAAAAACAAAGACGTGAATTTCATTTGTACCTATTTGAAAATGAGTAAATTTAAATAAAAGATACAAGCAACAATTTTTGTCTAAGGGTCCAAATTTTAATATTGTCATCTTAAATATGTGAATAAATGTCACACCAAAAACATTGAGGAAAATTATCATATAAAATCTACAGTTTTACTCGCCCCAAAATAATTCTAGTTCATCAGTACATTTTATGAAAAATAAATGTGAAATACTTGTGTGTAAAATTTCATGCATTTATCTTTAGACTTTTTCTCTGTTTTCAGGAATTTAAACTTGAACATTTTATCTTATTTTCAGGAATTCTCTCAGCAGGTTAAGTTTGTCTTTTGCAAATTGAGGCCCCTTGGTGTGAAGCGAAAAATAATAATGAAGAATCTTTACTACTTTTGATCTCAACTTCTACAAAAACTTTTTGTTTAATATTCTTGTAAAGAGACAATAAATAAAACTATAAGTATACGGCAATACAAAGAGGTAACTTTATGAAGTAAGCGAATGAAAAAAATATTTCCAATTTTTTGTTTCTAATATGATGCATCTAATTTTTTTATTTCATGTATCGTACAATTTTGTTGAACAACAACGCTATCAACACAGATACATAAATAAACAAAATATTTCTGTCCAAAATTGAATCCCTAAATCAAAATACTTCTCCTAGTTTCTAAGGAAACACCAGTAGACATGTTAAATGGGACACACTTTTTATACAGTGTGTTCCAAAATGAAGGAACAAAATTCATATTTTTTTCCAGTTAAAATTTAAAAAAAATCGCCGAAACAGGTCAATTAGTAGATAGACATTGCCACTTTTTACCAATATTTTCTATTTTTTTTAGCCATGTTTGACAGACCTATAACATTGCCGACATTTTTTTTAATATGACACTATATTTTATAGTATAGTTCTAAAGACAAATTCCGCGATAATATAAGGTTATACCTACTTTTTTGTCATAGTTGTCAAAATTAAATAAAAACAATAATTGAGTACTACTTTTTATTTTATTACTGCAAATGTTCAAAGTGGCCCCTATTAACCATGGCACATTTCCCAATTTGGTGTTCAAAGTTATTAATTACATAATATTTGGTGTTATTTTTAGAACTGGTCTGGTCTGTTCATATATCCTTTGCTTTTTAGATAATGCCACAAAAAAAAATCTAGTGGGGTTAAGTCAGGGGAATGTGGTGGCCATTCAAACGGCTAATTTCTGCTTATCCATCGATTTGGAAAACCTTCATTAAAGTAATTTCTTACATCGAGGCGCAAATGTGGAGGGACACCATCTTGTTCGTACCAGACATCACCAGTAGCTCATTAGGGTTAGGAAAAATTAATTCCAGGGCTGGAATCAGCTGAAAACGCAAAAAATCCAAGTAAATGTCGCCTGTCAAATTGCCCTCAAAGAAATAAGGTCCCAGTATGCGATTTCCTACTATTACATCCCAAATATTCACTTTTTCAGGCCGTTGTGTATGTTTCTCTTGCATCAAATGCAAATTTTCTGGGCTCGAAAACCTAGTATTTTGTCTGTTCACCGTTCCGTTTAAGCAAAAAGTTGCTTCGTCAGTGAAAATTATGTGTAATGTTCTGTCTGTTTCATCTCCCCATAGTAAAGATTGTAAGACGTTAACTTCACTTTTGAGACCTCAGAGTTATGTGAACTGAGGACTTCGACAAGTTAAAGTTTGCTGAGATAGACCTAGTGGCAGGATGAGTGAGGATTTTCAGTAACGGCGAGTATCACATTTTGACGGTCATTTTCGTTTACCGTTCTTCGCCTTCCTGATCTAGGTAAATCTTTTATACTTTCAGTTTCTTCAAACTTTTTGGATACTTATACTAGCTCGACTAATTATCTGGTCTGGATACAATAAGTCAGATACCTCCTGTTGACTACGGATTGTATCTCTGCATCCAATCATAACTAAAATTTCAATTCTCTGTTTTTCGCTTAAACAGGAAACCATTTTTCAAAATAATTTAACAACGAATGAATTGGAACTGAAACGATTCACGTTATACCTGAGGTACTCTGGTCAATTTTATGTGTTTGTCGATGTATTTTTTTGAGAAAGAAAGCTTTGAAGTAAGCAGAAAAAGATTAATAAAGATTAGGTACGTTTTTTAAATTACAGAAGAGACTGTGATCGGTTCAAATAGTCGTCAGTACGACATAAAAGACAATTTTTTATATTTTTTTGACAACCATGACAAAAAAGTTGGTATAACCTTATATCGCTGAATTCGTCTTTAGAAGGGCTATTTATACTATAAAATATAGAGCGCCCTATTAAAAAAATGTCGGTAATGTTATATGTCTGTCAAACATGGCTCAAAAATATACAAAATATTGCAGAAAAGCTACAATTTCTGTTTCTGCGATTTTTTAAAATCTGAACTGGAAAAAACTATGAATTTTGTTCCATCATTTTGAGACACATTGTATATGACTCCTAAAGACTAAAGAGAACAAATTTCGAACTAATCGCATGTAATTGGATACTAATAGTACATTTAGTGTACTAAAAATTATAGTTAATAAAAATTAATTAATCGGCTTTTAATGAAATGCTTTTACAGATTGAAGTAAATTAAATTATAATTTATACCCACATTCGTGGAAACAAAAAACAAAACAGGCTATATGTAATTGCTTAATAAGATTGTAATTAGTTTAATTGAAACATAAAAACGTATTTTTGTAATTATTTGGCCCAGCGGGTTATAAAAATAGCTCGGTGTTACCATAGAAACGAATGAGTTTTGTTAACAACCAGCAGTCAGCATACATTTTCCTTTGTTTAAAATTGTTATTGAGCTTCTGCTAAAATGGGTTTGGTAAAGTTTTATAAAATAAATCAACAAAATTATTTTGAATTTACATATAGCTGGCACGTGATATGAAATTTTTATTAAAAATGTACAATTTTTACATTTTTCGGGTATGTGTGTAGCAATATACTCTTTGAAGCGGAGGATTATGAAATAACTCGGGGAAAATCCCCAAATAGTGGAACCGGTTTTTGTCGAAAGTATCGAAACAAACTCAGAGTAAACACGTAAAAAGTCAACGTATTATATTAAATATATATTTTGAAAATTGAAAATAGTGAGCAGTGTGATAAAAAAATTAGGAAACTGAGTAACGAATTAACTAAGATATCCAAAAAAAAGGCCAATTTATCGCGTAATTAAAGAAGGATTGATCACGATACAAAGAGGAAACGGAAAAACATTAAATTAAAGAAAATTGACGATTTTACAAGATGTAATGCCGCGCACAATTTATATTATGTATAAATAAAATAAAGTTCCTACTACATGATTCGAGATAAATTAAGCGATTATCCTGATTATAATTATAAATCTTTAGGTATTTTACGACATGCTTTATTACAAAGCGACTTTAAACATAAAGAACTTGACAGTCGTATGGTAATGGTAATATAGCTCGGAATATAGTATATCTAGACGAGACTGGGCTAAATTTTTCTGGACGTCTATGGATTCCGTAGAATTTATGAGATATATGCGGTTCCAATTGAGATCGTAACAACTATACATGTATAAAAGTATAAGGATTGCAAATTCAATTTTATCATACACTTTTAAAACCAGCCTTAAAATTTCTGTGGTTTTGAAATATGTTTTAATAAAATACAAACGAGGTTGAAGAGCTCCCTAAGCCTCTTAATGAAGAAATATATTTTTAGAGCAGTAGCAGTCCGGAATTTTTTACATTTTAACGTTTTAAGACTCTTTAGATACACGTTTATTATTCTAATTTTTCGACTCAATATTTAAATGATGTAAATCGAATGTAAATGAATAAATTGCGAGCTGAATCCGAATGAAGAGGTACAGAACAGAAGTGAATAAGAGAGAGAATAATGAATTTCTAACGAAATACTGTCGTAAGGATATTATAATCATAAACGTTTGCATAAAATTTTACAATAATTCATCATTGTTTCATGCTAAAAAAACAATGCTAAAAAAATTGTGATTAATTTATGCACGAGAAAGTACACGCAGGAAGTCGTTCGTAAGCACGAAATAAGCAAAAAAGTTTTTTTAATATATCGTAAACTTTATTAAATCAAAAAACCTGCGAAACAAATTAATCTTGCCGAATTTTCGTATCTTCTTAGATTTTAGAGTAAATTACATAATTATTTAGCAGACTGAAATAATTACAAAATTATTAGAAAATAAATATGAACTAAAATAATAAAAAACACAATGTAATACATATTTGAAAATAATAATTTTTAACCTTTCTTATTATTTTTTCAATTCATTCGTGGTATAACAATATTAATTATGTGTATACATTTTTTAGGTTTATTTGTAATTATTTTTATAATCATTGTTCAAGTTTAGTTAATTTTTGTGTCAGTCTATTAATTATAATCCACTTCAAATATGTGTTGTATTATATATATATATA
>NW_019416383.1:1094661-1102359 GCF_000390285.2 Anoplophora glabripennis | reverse complement strand
ATAAGTGCAAACAAAATTATGCAATTTATTTAAAAAATTCTAAGAATCTAAGAAAAACAGAATTAATAGAATGCTTTTTTGTAAGAAATTACTAAATATTAGCTATATTACAGTGTCAAATTTGCATTGTGGAGCTGTCATTGTTCGTTTTTGAAACATTTTAAAAAATTGATTATACATAAATTTGATGATTATATCTAGGAAACGAATCAATATTACAATTAAATTTTTCAGGTATTTTAAAAGGATTGAAATCAAAGCTCACTGTTGCTCCGGATCATATTCTGACAATTCTTATGAAAAATTGTGCAATATTATTTGTTTGTCGTTTACGTACAATTTTTAATTTATGTGTTAAAAACTCTGTAATCCAGATTTGTAGAAATTATCTAAGATTTACCCGATCTATAACGACAAACATGATATTTGTACCCTCAGATATGATTCCGTCTACTTTCAAATTAAATTTCAAATAAGCTTACATCAACACATCAGGATGCTCAACTATATATTCTACACAATATGTAACTGAAATTCTAGCGGACAAGTTAGCATTATTTGCAGACGATTAATGTAAAGAGTCTGATCGCCTTAGCTATATAATTAAATAATTTTAGTACATTTGATTTCACACCTGCTATACTTTCTTAAAATTTTACCTTGATATTATCTGATTATTACTTCCTTGGGGTGCCTCAAAGCCCTATGTTGGGACCATTGCTTTTTAATGTTGATATTCATGATATTACGTCTATGGGTTTGTGAGACAATAGTACATGCTGTTGATAATTTACTTCAGTTTCCCGTTGTAATGATGTAATTAAATTTCAAAATGATTTAACATCTTTAAACTCCTGGTGTGAAATAAATCAATTTTCTTTCAATATAAGCAAAACCACAAGAATTTTAGAATCACAGAATATCGAACATGACAAACTTGTGTCAGGTTCTAAACTCTCTTTTACATATGATAATACCTTTCTCTATTTATATTTGGTCTAAATTAGAATATGCTTCTGTTGTGTGAAATCCAACATATTGCATATACCTAAATGATGTCGGCGGTATTCAGGAAATATTTTTGCAATTTTTATATTTCAAAGAGACAGATGTTTATCCACCTAGAGGTTTTTCTTAAAAACATTAACTTGAGTTTAAAACTTAATTTATTTTTACTCTTTATGAAAGTTGTTCCAATTTTAATTCGCTTAAATGATATACGAGTATAATATATTTAACTGTAAACTAAGTGATCTTAAGACAAATTTACCTAGTTTTTAGGACAGAAGCACACATTTCTTATCTTATTTTATATACATTTTGCTTTCATGTTTTGCAATAATGTACTATTTTTATTTTTAATTTCAAATGTAAATTTTAAATTAATTAATACGGACTTTCCTGTCCTGTAATTGGGTATCCCGTACGTTACACATAAACGAATAAATAAATAACTTTTTTTTACATATTTTTACCTGGGAAAGCTTCCTTTAAAGTTTAAAGATTCTTGGCGGGCCACATTGTACTGATTATGTTAAACTGACTTTTTTTCTCTTGTGCGTCTAAATTTTCTGTTAATATCGATACCGTGATATTATTTTCAAGAAGTATAGAAAAATCTTGCAACAGAACCACCAAATACCTTGACGTGATAGACCAGTTGGGACAAGTTCGAGCGGTCGTGATCCGAAACGTCCCTTATATCACCAAGCCCTTAAGACTTTAGCAATTAAACCACGATTCAAATAACCCGGAGCTCCATTTACGCGACAGCCATTCAAAGTGGCGCATAAAAATTACGAGAGACGCGAGACAATAAAATTTTCTAAAATCCCATTAAGCCACGGAGCCGTTACTTCCCTACACGTGCTAATTTGCGAGCTGCGGTCACGTCCCGGAGAGGAATAGAAGGCGCTAACACCGCTTTACTGCGACCATTCGACCCGGAAAACAGCGCATTACTGAATACGAAATTGGACCGTGAGAGCGTCGCGGAGCGAGCAGGATCCTCGCATGCTCCACGCCTTTTTCGTCCTTTTCATTTACAGTCGCGATGTCCTAGGGTAATGCATATTGCAGTGAAAAAAACGACTCGCTAATGTCGGTGGGACGGGATTAAGTCAATTAAATCTCAGATTTACTTTCCTGCATTGAGCAAAATGACAAGCTTTACTCGTTCAAAAGCCTTGTGTTACCGCCCCAGGAAAATACCAGAACAAATCATTGTGAACCATAATCTATTCTGATCTTTTTTTAAAATTTATTTGTCCTTCGACACCAACAGACCTTCCACAAATATGGCATAAGGAATTATTGTATAAGTTATAAAAATATTGCCCCCATACTTAAGAAAATGCTACCTAAATCCACAAAAATGAATAATTTTAGGATGTAATGTCATTGGAGAAGTTAGTCCCGTATTTTAGTTTCCATAACCCTACCCCCTTATCAATCAACCATCTTCTTCTACTTCTTTACCTATTGTCCCATGATGTCGCGGTCTTATCAGTCATATTGTGCTTCCCACTACTCAATCCTATTCAGCAAGTGATTTTGTCGTCCCAGGAGCGTCATTCTACTACGTGCAGAGAGCAGACCAGACTGTGTACAGGCTTTAATTTATGTAGATGTTTCCTAAAGTGACAGTGCCTCGTCACAAGCCCCATCACTCTCCTGAGCTGAATTTTATTCAAGCTCACCAACTCATTTGTTCTTTCCTTCAAAGGATACTTTGCCCTGGCCTTGAAGTCCAGTATTTCATGTGTTCTGTCTCAGTCCATTTGTCCAAAGTTCCCCTTGCCACACTGGGAGATATACCGCAAAAGGACTCCGGGCCAAAGAAGTCTGTTAAGGATCCCTTCCTAGCAAGTTCATCCGCTTTCTCGCTCCCATTAATGCCTTTGTGTCCTGGCGCCCAACACAGTCTAACTGTATTAGTAATAGCCAGTTCAGTCAGCATTTGCAAACATTCTCACACAAGTTTTGAACTTATATTGTGTGTACCTAAAGCTTTAATTGCAGCTTAACTGTTAGAGAATTTTTATATGAGTTTGTGTTTATAACCTCTAGGTATATTCTCTGCTACACACGCCATTATCGCGAAAATACAGTAGGAAACCTCCCCTGACAGTAGCTTGCACTCCATCTAGGTCTGAGTCCATATATTCCTGCACCCGCCCCTCTGGTAGTTTTGGAGCCGTCCGTAAATCATACTAGGCTCCATCTTTCCATAGTATCAAACTTTTCCTCCCACTTATTTTTATCCTCTATCCGAGTCTCAAATGGTTTGTGAAAGTGAACAGTCAACCATAATTTTCGAAAAAATGCCCACTCAATTCATAAAAAGGATGTTTCATGAATTACCAGGGAGGTATCCGATTTAGGGTAGAAATGTTCCGTAGTTCTGTTTGTTAATTAACGCTTTTGCTTGTAGCGAATTCGTTTGTCTTCAAAAGATCTATCTAATGGGTTTCCTTTTCTCTTTTTACCTCCAACCTTACAGCAGTCCCCTTACCCTGATACCGTTTTTCTATTTTCTTCAAATTTTGCTGAAATCGTTCACCTTGCTCTTCACTATAATCACTTAAGTTCTCGGATAACTAATCCATGTGAGAGTCACTTGCAGTTTCAGGATTATTAAACATTCAAATTATCTGAAATTCTCCACCATTTTCGCAATTAAAGTTTTATAATTGAGGCTTTTGTGATTATTCAAAAAGATTTCTGATACATTTTTGAAAATTTAGCATGCAGTTTCATCCATTTCGACAATTCATCACGCAAAATTTTACGTCGACTATACTCTCTTTCAGTATAGCATCCCTTATTTCGGAAAATTTTCTCTCAATGTTAACGTTCGTTGTCCAAAGCCTTAACAAAGTGTTTCATTAATCCAAGTTTTATATGTAGTAAAGGAAACAGATTAATATAACGAAGATGCTTGGGTTAACGTTAAAAGATCCTGGAATCAGATCTCCTCGATCCAGATAGTAAATATTTATTTTCGGTTTCTAGCTAAATATTTAGAGCCGTCTTCTTGCACGAGTGCAGTCGTTTTTGTATTCTTCGCATAATGGGCTTGTTCACCATTTTTTAAATTTCATTTTATAAAAGGATTGCATTTAAAAATGAAAAAAATCCAAATTTCACTAAAGAAAAGTAAAATTTAGAGGATCAAAAAAAGTTTTGAACATTTTTGCTCCCATATACTTTTATACAGCGCAGTGAGTGAAAACATTAGAGGGAACATTGCTTCTTGGTACACCTCATTAAGGTCATTTAACTCACTCTGTTTAAACATTTGCGAATGTTTCTTTTCATTCCACGGTGTACATTCGTCTTTACCGTTCAGTTGACCGTTACAGTCTTCCTCTTCATATTCCCGCCTTCTCCTTCATCTTTCTCCCGAGAGTTCCCTTCATTTTTAGTAGTTCCTCGTGACACAATATCATTTACTTCCATAGACTCCTCTTCTATGAAAGAGCGCGTTTCCATTGTATGAGTTCTATTGCATTCTGAAGAGGTTTATAGTTTTTTAACTGATGAAACATTCGTATATTTTATATTTGATTTGATTTATCATAGTCTTCTACTTTCGTCACTAAAAGTATCAGATTCGAAAAACAATATTCATAAATAGCATATTTTTTGAGGATTTGGGGCATTTTCCCGAAAATTGTGAGCGTTAGCTCTAAACTGACTTTGGAATCGCCTTCAGTGAGTCTGAAAACGCAACAATGACAGAATCTTGAAAAAAAACGGACTACATTTTTTATAAAGGAGTAATAACGACGTTTGAAGTTGAAGAAGTATCTTTCTGATGCAAGTCACACTGCAACCTTTGCAGACGACACCAATGTTTTTGAAATCCGCATACATACTGTAACGGTTCTTAAAAATGTTGCATGCAATGACACGAATTTAGTACTTTTTTTTAAAGGGATATTCTGTATATTTGTGTAGGCATATAGACAAAACGTAGACTTATCTTAAGATTAACAATCAATTGGTCTCTCTCTACGGATACGGAAGATGTGATTAAAACATTGTACCATAACAACAAACGGTTAGATAAAAACATGGCAGCTAACTAGGTTATTTGTAACAAATTGCTCAGTAAATGTCGTGATAAAAGCATTGTTTACTGAAAAGCAGACATTAATTTATTTATCATAGAGATAAGCAGTCTTAATTATTGAACAAGATCAGTGTTTCTCAAACTATATACTAAAGATACATTCTATTTAAAAAAGTTCATTCTGCTATTCAAGTTCTGTTCGATAACTGCAACACACGATCATGTATTGATCTACTGTTTATACGATTGAAATGTTTCAAGGCATTATCTATAAGTGACCAATATTCTATGCCTAAAACATTTTGAGAGCCACTGGAATAGACAGAATGAGGCAAGCTTTTATTATTTGTAGATACTTGAACTTTTGTTAACAGATTAGAAAGGTCAGAGTGGTGTCAATTTTTGTAAACAATGTAGTATTAAAAACAACTGTTTAATTTCATTAATTGAACTATCAATAAAAAAATGTATCTAATAATAATGAAAACTGTGATGATGACAGGGAATTGGAGGAATCTGGAAGTAGCTTTAATATAATCAAAAAGGAAAATATAACAAAAGCTTTGGTTGCTTTGAGTCGATAATAGTTATTTATAAATTAATAATATAACGACCAGTGAATATTGTTATTGTAATATGTAAGTTACCGAATTCAGAAAAAATGTATACCGGCCATTGTTTCCGCCGCTCTGCAGCCATCTTCAGTGACCGAAAGTTATATAGAAGACTCAGTAGCGAGAAGGTTGAAGTATTGAAGAAAATACTCAGTGATGGAATATAATGGAGTCAAGATAGCTTAAAATTACGCATTATTTCGAAATAATTATGGGAGATAAGTATTAGAAATAGGTTATAAACCTATGTTTGTTTTTTAATTGTTTAAACAATAATAAATAGTTTTTTTTAAGAACATTTAAAATAATTCAATGAATTTTAAATCGAATTCTTTCAAATTGACAATATAGGGGTTTTCGATGTCGCTGAACAAGAATATAAAGTCGGAAAATGAAAATTCAAAATTTCTGAATCAATATGGCCAACTATTTTAAACAATTTATTTAACAATTATTGATTTTAAATCAAACTCGCTAATATTTGTAATATAGGGGTCTTTGAGGTCACTAAACAAGAATATGATGTCGAAAAATGAAAATTCAAAATGGCTGATCCAATACGGCCGACTATTATAAACAATTTATTTAACAATTATTGATTTTAAATCAAACTCGTTTATATTTGAAATACAGAGGTTCGAAAAATGAAAATTATAAATGGCTAAAGAGGTTTTATTGAAAATATGTTTTATTTTTTAAAAAACAAATTTATTACAAAATAATTAATTTTAAATCTCATCGAGTTCTTGCTCTTCTTTAAAAAAAAACACTGATTTTAAATACAAAATTACAAAATAAAAGTCAACGTCCCCTATTATTTATTTATTCATTGATTATTTTAAAAATGGGTCAATATTCATACATAAATATTAAACTCATACATTTACAGGTTTAGCATAAAAGAAAAGAAATACAAATACCTTAAATGCAAAGTGAAGATTATTTGTAATATTAAGTAATAATATTACATTAAATAATTACAAGTGTACGAGAGTATAACCTCAAAATGGACAAAATATGTAAATAATACACTTTTTATCACACTGATAACTGCAGTTTACTCGAAAACATAAAAATCATANATAATAAAATGTTTTTTTTAAGAACATTTAAAATAATTCAATGAATTTTAAATCGAATTCTTTCAAATTGACAATATAGGGGTTTTCGATGTCGCTGAACAAGAATATAAAGTCGGAAAATGAAAATTCAAAATTTCTGAATCAATATGGCCAACTATTTTAAACAATTTATTTAACAATTATTGATTTTAAATCAAACTCGCTAATATTTGTAATATAGGGGTCTTTGAGGTCACTAAACAAGAATATGATGTCGAAAAATGAAAATTCAAAATGGCTGATCCAATACGGCCGACTATTATAAACAATTTATTTAACAATTATTGATTTTAAATCAAACTCGCTTATATTTGTAATACAAAGGTTCGAAAAATGAAAATTATAAATGGCTAAAGAGGTTTTATTGAAAATATGTTTTATTTTTTAAAAAACAAATTTATTACAAAATAATTAATTTTTAAATCTCATCGAGTTCTTGTTCTTCTTCAAAAGTAATTGCGCAATTAAGGAAATCAATGCCAGCACAGGAAGAGCATGCTGCAGTGCAGTGACGGCTCGTGGGTTTGAATACAGGGAGGGCGTATTTTGAAAAAAGTACGTACATGATAAGAGTTGCGGGGGGGTGGGGGGTAGTTCCTCGCTTAGCGCCGCAGGCGAAAATTTTTAAGGAATTTGAAGGTCATTGTGTTTTGCAAGTACCCTAAAATGAATATTGTCAGTCTGTACAGTAGGTACTTAGATACAATGCGAGAAGTAACATTCCAACGTGTGGGGGCTGAAGTGGATAATCGATCAACCAACCCAGTTAGGATATAATTATGCAGATTACTGTAATAGTTCATTCTGTATAGTTTTTGAAGTTCCGTTAAAAACATGGGCATCACTAAGATGTTTATCTAAAACGGGATCAATTTTTGCACTATAG
>NW_019416383.1:1087119-1091622 GCF_000390285.2 Anoplophora glabripennis | reverse complement strand
TAGAGATGTTTTAAAATCTTATGAGCTTTGACCTTCATATGCGCAGAAACATAATTCCGACCGTCGCCTAAATTATTCTACGTCCTAAAAACATTACACCTATTATTCACAGTCTCTCTCGAGCTCTAGCGTAAACAAGCCTTTGATCCGATTACAAATATCATAATAAAATGCCCTATTCTTTATTATTTTAATTTAAACAATAAAAATATATATAACGAACGTTCGCCAGTTGACTTTATTGATGCCCGAGCGCCTTAGTTCATTTCTAGTTGTAATGAGGCACGTGTTCTAATTCTGAGTCAATGTTTTCACAACGTGCTTATTAGAAGAATTATGGGGATACGCCACGCCTTTCGCGCATTTCGCGACTTATGAGATATTAAAAGATCTCTACCACGGTAATTGTTCGTCGTACTATTAACAGAAGGTAACAACAACATCTCCGTCTCCATTCAAAGAAGATTATCTCGCTGCGTTTTAAATTAATTAAAGTTTTTTTTAATAAAAATTAATTATTTCACTTTTATCCCCGTAATGACCGTGTTATGAATGAACATTCTGCCTCCTTTTCAGGACAAACTTTTAAATGTTTGATAAAAGCTTTTTGGAAACCTGCTTTGTCGGACCTTTCATAAATTACAAACACAATGTGGAAACCAAAAGCAGCAGAAGACTCTTAAGGCGATGGTTGGAACGAGCAATATATATCAGAAAAACAAATGATTTAGCAACAGAAACTCTTATGTTCCAGTTTTCCTCGAACAAAGGGCAAAGAGGCCTTTTGTACTTCTCTCGGCGACTGTATTATTATTATTTATTCGGAAAAAAATTAAAAAATAGCGCACTGCGAGTGCCGGAGGGAAGACTCTGATAAGGGCGCACAATGTGATCACAAAAGGAATAATTACGTTCTATTTTTATGTACAAACAAACATATCAGAAGACGTATCTGTAGAGTATATGATAAAAAAATTAAATTTTCTCATTTTTTGTTTTTAACTGTATTTATTACAGCTCTTGTGTTGAGTTATAAATAGAAAAAAATGGTTCATACTGAAATATATTGAAATGCTCTATAACTTCAATCCGTGCCAACTTGCGCCATATATTATAAATTTTGAATACGATGCGCCAGCTTTACGTTGTGATACATTCGAATTTCAAAATTTCAACTTATAGACGAGCGGTCCACCCCTAAAAAGATGCTTAGAAAATCAAGGTCACCGACCACGAGGAGGGGCCAGGATGAATCCTATTGTAATCGATGCATTGAATTATTGCGAACAAAAAACCTAAGAAACATTTTTGTGTCCGAATAGCAGATAATTTGTTATTAACAAAAAAGTTGAAAAATAAAAATATTGCAAAAAACGCAATAATTGTTTGATATAAATATAATTATACAGTGTGTTAAAAAAAGAGTGTAAAATATTTAAGGAGGTAATAGTATGAACCAAAATAAGCAGAAAAGTTTCAATAAACATGGATCCGCAAAGTAACGGTTGCGGAGATATGGAATGTTTTATGTTTTTTAGTCCCTTTTTTTATTTTGCAAAAACGTTATGTATTTTCTTATAATAGTTGGTTGATGTTTAGTGAAATAAACAGTACGTATTTGACAGTTGTTCTCAGTGCACAAGTTTTCTTTCGCTATGGCTGGTTACTCTAACGCAGAATTAACAGACATGCATTTCATGTATGGTCGTGCTAATGGGAACGCCACCGAAGCGCGACGTCTTTATGTTGACGCTTATCCAAATCGCCAGATTCCTTCACAACGCATGTTTGGAAGAATTCACCAAAGATTGCGTGATACCGGTTCCTTGAGCAAACAGTGCCATTTATCCGGAAGACCAAGGTCGGTATCCACTCCTAGAGCAGAAGAAGAAATTCTAGCACTGGTAGAGCAGAATCCAGGTACGAGTGTGCGGAGAATATCAGCCGAGGTAGGAATTAGTGGTCCTCTTGTTTGGAGAATCCTTCACGAGCAACTGCTTTATCCATACCATGTGCAACGAGTACAGGCCTTAAATCCAATAAATGATCATCAAGCACGTTTGGTTTTTTGCCGCTGGTTTCTACGTCATGATGCTGAAGACCCTCGTTTTCTTGCAAACATTCTTTTTACTGATGAGGCCGGGTTCACAAGAAATGGAGTGTTTAATTTTCACAATACGCATATTTGGGCCGACGAAAATCCTCATGCTCTAATAGAATCTGGACATCAGGCACGTTTTTCATTAAACATTTGGATGGGTATTGTAGGTGACAGGTTTCTAGGTCCTGTTGTTTTACCAAACCGATTAACAGGCGCTGCTTACCTCAACTTTCTGCAGAACACACTGTATGAGTTTTTGGAAGACATTCCTTTGAATCAGAGGCAACAAATGTGGTTCCAGCATGATGGTGCTCCAGCTCATTTTTCCATGGCCGTTAGAGAGCATTTACACCAAACTTTTCCACATAGATGGGTAGGAAGGGCCGGACCTGTTTTATGGCCTCCAAGATCGCCTGATCTGAACCCTCTAGATTTCTTTGTTTGGGGATATTTGAAGACATTAGTGTATGGTACTCCTGTAAATAGCCTGGAAGAGCTGCAGCAACGGATTAATCAAAAGTGTCAAGAAATCCAAACCAAGGAGGGTATTTTCGAAAGAGTTCGAATATCGTTGAGACGAAGATGTCGTGCCTGCTTTAACGGGTTAAAAATACTACATTAAAGTATAAGTCTCGAGGATCATTTTGCGCTTTTGAACGTTCCGAAAGCTTTGGTAGGAGCTGAGATATGAATTTTTAAAGTTGGCAACTTTTAGGCATTTTTCGACCTTAAATCGCCTCTAGCTCGAAATGGAAGCGTTTTACGAAAAAATGTCAAGAGACAAAAAGTGTTTTTTGTTAGCAGAGCATTTTTTCCAATATTTTTATTTTGCAACTTTTTTATTGATAACAAATTACCTGCCACTCGGACACAAAAATGTTTAGGTTTTTTGTTCGCAATAACTCAATGCATCGATTACAAAAGGTTTCAACCTGGCCCCTCCTCGTGGTCGGTGACCTTAATTTTCTAAGCATCTTTTTAGGGGTGGACCGCTCGTCTATTAGGGAATGTTCTGCTCAGATACGGCCTTTTTAACATTACAATATACAGGGTGTTAGAAGTCTGACTGACTTAATTTTAACAGACGATAGAATATATTAAAATAAACAAAAAATCTTATATGACATGGGTCATTAACTCAACCATTTCCGAGAAAAATATATCAAAGTCTCCAAGTTGATATACAAAAGTTCGATTAATTAAGGAATATTGACATAACTGCGTGCATAGAATACCATAAAATACAATGTTTATCACTTTTTTTAACTTTATGCTTAATTCTAAAAAATAATTAGCGTTGTAATAAATTTAAAATTCGATAAAATTCATATCCAGCAATGTGACAACGGCGCGGCGGTTAACACGAGGTTCTAAGCAGTCTAACCAATACGCAATTCAGTTGGCATCTGAAATTTGACCGTGACGGATTGTTTTTTGCGTACCACTATTTCCTTTTTCCTAATTTCACTATTTCCTAATTTTTTTAGGTGTTTCTTCTAGCTTTTTTAAAATGTTTACCATCCGTGATAATTTTCCAGCGAATGCACGAAAATTGATTCGAAGGTGTCGTGCGTACATCGACAATGGTGGTGGACATTTTGAGTATATGTTGTAGTTTGTTTTGTACTTTTAAAAGTTACTGAATTTTGCTTTTGGTAAGTACCTAAATTATTTTATAATACTTATGATGATTTGGAAGACGTGAATCTTTGGGTACTTTAATTACATATTTTTCAAATTCATAATTTGATTAAAAGTTAAGTACCTGTTAAATACTGGAAAACAATTGACTTGAAGTTTACTAAATGTTTCACAATAATAGTTGTTTAATAAAATAGACCAGGCTATCTTTTTCTTTTTTTATCAATTTTTTTTTTTTTCATTTATTTAGTAATAAATTGTATTAAGTACATTATTAATTCTGGATGGCTATTACAACAAATTAAATTAAATTAAATTAAATGCATACATGTACCAGAGCTGGGTAATTACTTGTAATTTAAAAATAGTTACAATTACAAATTACTTTAAAAAAAAGGAACTAATTACAATTACAAGGTATATTCTTTAAAAAAGGAATTATATTAATTTAATTACAGTTACATGAAAAATGGATTTAGCAATTACTTTTCTAATTACTTTTATGATAAAGTAAATTATAGTGACCAAACAGAGAAAAAGGAAAAAGTTAAGTTAAAAATTTAAATTAAAAGTGTTGTGTAATATTGCGTTTTATTATTTATTAGAATTGATACTAAAATGAAAAGATTATTCTTATTCATTTTCTAATATAGAATTTTTATATTTTTATTCCTAATCTAATAATTTAAACTAGTTCAGTTCATACTATAATTTTATATTATTGGTCAGGTAATTAATTCAACCCGATGCTCTTTTTTTTG
>NW_019416383.1:1083970-1086900 GCF_000390285.2 Anoplophora glabripennis | reverse complement strand
AATATTGACATAACTGCGGGCATAGAATACCATAAAATACAAATGTTTATTGCTTTTTTTAACTTCTTTATGCTTAATTTTAAAAAAATAATTAGCGTTGTAATAAATTTAAAATTCGATAAAATTCATATCCAGCAATGTGACAACGGCGCGGCGGTTAACACGAGGTTCTAAGCAGTCTAACCAATACGCAATTCAGTTGGCATCTGAAATTTGACCATGACAGATTGTTTTTTGCGTACCACTATTTCCTTTTTCCTAATTTCACTATTTCCTAATTTTTTGAGGTGTTTCTCCTAGCTTTTTTAAAATGTTTACCTTCCGTGATAATTTTCCAGCGAGTGCACGAAAATTGATTCGAAGGTGTCGTGCGTACATCGACAATGGTGGTGGACATTTTGAGCATATGTTGTAGTTTGTTTTGTACTTTTAAAAGTTACTGAATTTTGCTTTTGGTAAGTACCTAAATTATTTTATAATACGTATGATGACTTGGAAGACGTGAATCATTGGGTAATTTAATTACATATTTTTCAAATTCATAATTTGATTAAAAGTTAAGTTCCTGTTAAATACTGGAAAACAATTGACTTGAAGTTTACTAAATGTTTCACAACAATAGTTGTTTAATAAAATAGACCAGGCTATCTTTTTATTTTTTTATCAATTATTTTTTGTTTCATTTATTTGGTAATACATTGTATTAAGTACATTATTACATCTGGATGGCTATTACAATAAATTAAATTAGATTAAATTAAATGCACGCATGTACGTACATGTAAATTTAAAGGTTAACCTAAGCACCGGAGTGTTTGTAATGCTATAACCTTTTAAAATAATATACTATTTAAATTATAGCACAGAGAGCACAAAAATATACCTAATAGTTTAATCAGCACCGAAAACACAGAAATATAATAATACTAATAAATATTGTGTGACGTTTATGGTCACTATGACGCCTGAGCGACGGCGGTTACCTTGGGCGCCAGTTTCCGTTTATAGTGCAGAAACACCACTACGCGGGCAGCTACAGTGAAGACACGGTATGTCCAGAGGGTCTAGAGAAAGTTAGACTTCACACAGGAATAAAAGGCCACAAATTGGGAAATATTTACATTTATTTAGTCCAATTCTACCTATTTACACTATGCTAATCTAAAGCTAAACGGTGACGGTTATATACAGGGTGACTACGGAAAACGGTAAAATGGCGGTGCGGTGTTAAGCGGTGACCTGACGAAAGCAAAGCACAGCAGAGCNATAATAGAAGTCTGCAAGTCTGTACGCAATTACGCAATACGCATGATCTTAAAAGTAATTATAATTATTAGAAAAAGTAATTGTAATTGGAAAAAGTATTTGTACTTATAGAAGTAATTTGTAATTCGATAGTTCAAATAATATAATTACAAAATTACAATTCCTATAACTATTTTGCTGCAATTACAATTCCAAATTACTTTAATAAAAAAAGTACTTAAATACAATTACAATTACATTGAAAAAAAGGGAATTGTAATAGCTAATTACTTTTTCACCAGGAATTACCCAGCTCTGACATGTACCTACATGTAAATTTAAAGGTTAGCCTAAACACCGAAGTGTTTGTAATGCTATAACCTTTCAAAATAATATACTATTTAAATTATAGCACAGAGAGCACAAGAATATACCTAATATTTTAATCAAAGCACAGAAAACACAGGAATATAGGAGAAAAAAGGTGAGGAGACAATCAATGTGAAGCATTATGCACAATGCACCATGTAGGTACAAGTTATTACTAATAAATATTGATGTTGTTTAATGTATAATTTTACACAGTTTTTGAATTTTTTTAAATGTTCAACTTTATTTCAATTAGAAGCATGTTGTAGAGTTTAGGGCCATAGAAAAATATTGAATGTTGTGTATGGGCTTTTTTAAATAAAGGCAGGCCTACAGACAAATTCTTTAAAAATCTAGTCTCTTTATTTTTTTGCACAATATATATAGTTTTATTGTAGAAAGTCCACAGCAAACTATGATATATAAACTGATCAGTTGAATAAAATTTATTTCTTTTAAATATGATTTTTATTATGGTGTTATGGTTGAGCAGCTTGAACATTATGTAAGAAGGTGCACTGAGAGAAATGCGCTTTATTCTTTATTAGAATTCTATATGCCATTATAAGACCATTGTGACAGTTAAACAGGTGAATATTGGATATAAAACGCGTACTGCTAGCACAGTTGTATAGTGACTATAAACCTTATTTCTTTATTAAATTATTGTATAACTAGTATGCAACGTTTTTTATACCCATTTACGAAATAATAGCAATAATTGTTATTAAAGTGTTCCATATCGTTATTAGAACATCTTCTACTGGTTATAAGTTTTTTAATAATAAATGTATTAAACTGTTGTATACTCTGTATGAGTTAAAAACATATGACATTAAGTTTTCAGAAATTTTATTGGATAACTGTAATTACAAACTAAGGTTCTAATGTAAACATAAAACATACATTTAAGTATTAGAAATGATCCCAAAACTGTCCAGTTTATTTTCTTAGCAACGATGCACCCGTATTTTCTTGTATTACATGAGAATTTGCACTATAACTCTTCCACCTTAAGAATGAAGCATCCCCTGAAAGGTTGAGCTTCTTTCCATCTAATTTTATTTCCTCTGGTTGATTGACTTTATACCCATGGTCTTCTTTGTCACCGTTAACCTTCTGTTCCTCCATCTTATGTAAAACTTAACATCAGCGATTTCTAATAGGACCTACAAAATAATAATTTTTAAGATTTAGACAAGATTTACATTTGAAAAAACAAAACAATTACAAGCCATAAAACAGTTAGATACTTACATAATTATTTTCCATTTCACACAACGCGATATGATCATGTATCCCACAAAACATGTGCA
>NW_019416383.1:991940-1082682 GCF_000390285.2 Anoplophora glabripennis | reverse complement strand
GGCGGCTGGTGGCTCGACTGGATGCGACGACGGCTCCTGGTAGACTAAACCTTTGAATACAGCCTGTCTGCTATATTCGTACGGCGAATCCTAGCGGCTGCGCAGTTTCTTCAGGCTGGACTTAGTGAAATCTTACCAATTCCTTCCTGGTGACGTAGGTCTTACTGGAACGGCTGACGGCTGGACTGGTCTCTACGATGCCTCGTGGTGAACTAAATTTCGGACGGTGGCTTAATTCTAAGCCCTGGTGTTGCTTCGGTAGCGGCTGCGTAGTTCTCCTAAGCGGGACTTGTAAAATTCTTACTCAGGCGGTGACGTATCGCTGGCTAGACGGCAGGCTGAAGCTCGGCGCGACTGATTCCTTCGCTGGCAGGTAGAAGACTGGCGTACGATTATCATCGCGGTGTGAATTTGCCAGCTACCGGCGGGACGCTGTGCGGTGACGGACGGTGTTTGAAATGCCAAAAAGAATGACGGTGCGGTACATCATATTTATTCATAAAATAAAATAAAAAGAACACAAATGTGGGGTGTTGGAAAGAAGTCTGATGTTGTTTAATGTATAATTTTATAGTTTTAGGATTTTTTTAAATGTTCAATTTTCTTTATTTCAATTGGAAGCATGTTATAGAGTTTGGGACCATAGAAAAATATTGAATGTTGTGTATGGGCTTTTTTAAATAAAGGCAGGCTTACAGACAAATTCTTTACAAATGTAGTCTCTTTATTTTTTTGCATAATATATGAAGTTTTATTGTTGAAAGTCCACAGCAAACAATGATAGGTAAAAATATTTCTTAAATTAAAAAAACCTGTTTCCATGTAGGTATGTATAACTGATCAGTTGAATAACATTTATTTCTTTTAAATATGATTTTTATTATGGTGTTTTGAGCAGCTTGAACATTATGTAAGAAGGTGTTACTGAAACCACCCCATGCTGTTATACAATACCGTATGATTGATTCTGTTAAGGAATAATATAGGTAACATGGTTAAATTCTGTTGTGATAAAATCTGATCCGTATTTTGGAATAACCAATTTTTGTCAGCCAAAAAAGTTGTAGGAAAAAGTAACTTAGGAGATGCTCGATCTCAGCGAACATTTTTATGCAAAACGTGTTTCTATAGCTGCAGATTCACCGGTACCATTTGTGCTACTTGTTTTGAAAACAACCTGTACATAGCGCCTGTGTGCGAGACACGCTTTTCCCCCCACCCGGACGTACTCCAGAGACACCAATTCTTCTTTTCTATTAATGTCAAAATAATATAAGGAGATTTAGACCTTTTCCCAGAAGCAATCAAACATTATCCCACTTCTGACGCTTTTAACGACCTCCGAACGGATAACTCTNTAATTCATTATAATCTTTATTTCATAGATGCATAAGGTGTATTAAGCACCTTCCAGTTAAACTCATTGAATAAGGAGTATGGAGATGATTGCTTTTTTTTTAATAAAAGTTGTATATTTGTTTTAATATGCGCTATACACATTATTCTATATAAACAGTTTAATAAGCCCATTTCTTTCAGTGTGTTACTTAAACCACCCCATTCTATTATACAATACCGTATTATTGATTCTGTTAAGGAACAACATGGTTAAATTCTGTTGTGATAAAATACGTACCTGATACGTATTTCTGAATATCCAGTTTTTGTCAGCCAAGAAAGTTGTAGCAAAAAATAACTTAGAAGATGCTCTATCTCTGCGAACATTTTTATGCAAAACGTGTTCCTATATCTGCAGATTCACCGGTACCATTTGTGCTACTTGTTTTGAAAACATCCTGTACATAGCGAGACACGCTTTTCCCCCCACCAGGTCGTACTCCAGAGACACCAATTCTTCTTTTCTATTAATGTCAAAATAATATAAGGAGATTTAGACCTTTTCCCAGAAGCAATCAAACATTATCCCACTTCTGACGCTTTTAACGACCTCCGAACGGATAACTCTCTTTTTCCCCGAAATAATTAACTGGCAATATTAGCGTGGAATTACTTCGGAGAGCAACTCCCGGAACTTCGGGATGACAAACTGGTCCGGTGAAGCCGGTAATAAAGTCATACCAATTTCCAATAATCCAGTATCTTTCCTGTGCATTAGACGTGCCTGGGAGGAAATTAAATTTTATCGGCAGACATTTGCCATGTCCGATATTTATGTGGCCCCCGTTCCTCCTATTTTTACCGGAAACATCGCTTATGAATCGGCTAATTTACCGGGCCCGATGCCCCGGAGAGACAAATAGCAATAAGACGTCAAGGTAAGCCGTGAGAAAATCAGTGGCGTGAAAGTGGACAGCAGCGGAGATTTATCGGGTCCCCGGGGAATCGGTTTCGCATCGGTCGCGGGTATTGCAAACACGTCGGAGGGACACCGGACACCGGAATGAGCGCCGCAGGGGTCGATACTTACGCCGGTAGTTAAGGAAAAAATATATCGCCCACGCTCTTATCGGGCAGGCGACAAAGCGGAAATGAATACAGTGTGTTGATTTTAGTCGCTAACGGTTCTAGGAGGTCTCGAGAGTGATGCAGGATGCAATTTAAAGAAATAGAGCTATACAGGGCATGATTCTTAAATATGTACAGGGTTAGTCACTATAATCTGACAACTTATTGCGGGTTTATTATTGAAATTACAAAAAAGATTTTAATACAAAAGTTTTATGAATGTTTATAATACAGTAATAGAAAAAACAATTGAAAAATGGAAATCGCTAAATTAAAGAAAAACATTTGTTTTAAATTAAACACCCTATATATATTAGTGCATACTTAGCTTTGTTAAATTTTTCCCATTTCAAACATATATAATGTGTTTCTGTTTGATTCGGGACTTTTCGACATATTTCAGTTTAAAACTATTTTTGAAAAAACAGGAGGGAAATTTATGTCTGACGAATCGCAGTGGCTATGGACGAAGCACGCGGAACAAACAAATGACTTTGACAGAAGATTATTTACCATCATTGATTTATTTCCTATAACAAACTATTACAAAGAAATAATGTTTAGTGAGAACGAAAAATTTGAAATTATCCGTTTATTTTACATGAATAATAATAACATGAATTCAGCGTGCGCCGAGTATGCTCGTTTGCATCCCGGGTTTCCAATTCCATTTTGAGCTGCATTTTACGAAATTGAGCGACGTTTTAGAGAACCAAAATCTCTTGAAAGACAGAAACGAAGAATTATTCCAAATGAAGAATTAGAACTAACTATACAGGTTGTTACAAATTCGCTTCTCACTTCAGGGATCTCGGAAACTGTAAGAGATACGAAGTAGCTTAAATGGGGCAAAGTTGCGTAATCAGGGGACCAACATTATGCATCTAAAAAATCAAGGCTAACATGATTAGTTTTCGAAATATTTGAAAAAACCGAAATTTTGTAAATCCGTTTTTGTTTCATTTCAGCCTTGTTTGAGGTGATATTGAAAAAAGAACACATTTTCAAGGCCACTTTTTGCCCTCTATCGAATGGCACAATCAATTTGTATATGTAATATTTCGTCTCTTCTGGACCATCATCAACTTCATTTTTTTAAATACGACCCTAGAAATTTTACATTTTTTGCAAGCCTTCATGATAGTGCCCCAATAGTGTACTGCCTCAGCCTGAACCAGATTCAGATATTTTGTCTCGAGAAATTCATCTTCAGTGTATTCGTTCCAAATTTATCTAATTTTTTTATTTGGATTTCTTTGTTAATTGAATTGTCTACACTGTTTTTTAATTTTATTAACTTTATTAACTATTGCTCTTAAAGGAATATCACACTTTATGAATTTTTGGGATGGGATTTACTATAATTCGGATTTAAAATTTAATGGTGGGATACAGAATTGCTAATTAAATTATTATCAATTATTATTATCAATGAAATAAAAGTATGTTTGCAAGTATCTATGTATGTTCCGACTACCTAAAGACAACAAATACAAAACAAAAATGTGACCTTAAAATATCGAACGCAATTATAACTTTCCAACAACACCCAGATAGAAAACACAGTCGTCAGTCATCACCTCCATTCGCTCCAAGTCAGTTTATTAAAGTATCACGCGCGCGTTATCGTTCGGCTTATTAGCTAAACAGTAGGCAAGACAGTACGGGGAGAGAGTCGGCGATCGCATCAAAAGCGAGGCGCTTGAATTTTATTCTCGCGTCCGTAATTTTTTTGCGATTACTCCTAAGATATTCATTTAAATTATATGGTGTAAAAGAGTAAAATAATGTGCATGAAATGCTTAAAAACCATTATTTAAAATGATAAGGACTAATACCGTATTTGTGTAAATAGCTTTTACATTGCCGCTTTATAACCAATTTTTAATTAAAGTGGATATAGGTAGTATGTTATCTTTAACATATAGACATAAGCCATCGCGGACTTTTCTGTAGGCATATATAAGATACACAATTCCACCATACATTGATACGCTACATAAACTTTCGGACCCCCCCGGCTCGTACGCGAGGCGCGGTGTCACGGGGCGCCCACGCGGCCCGGTCGAAACTAATTTCGTTGCGCATTATTTTGATTTTGCTATATCTCCTAAGGTAATCATTTAATTTGCATGGTGTAAAGAGAAAAAATAATGTTCATGAAATGCTCAAGCCAAATAACGTATTTAAAATGATAAGGATTAATACCGTATTTGTGTAAATAGCTATTCAATTACCGCTTTATAATTGCCCATTTTTTAAAGTATTAAAATGGATATAGTATGTTAACCTTAAGAGATAGACACATGCCAGCGCGAACTTTTCTGTAGACCTATATAAGATACACAATTCCACCATACATTATTTGGTTATATCTCAAAAGGTTTAGGCAGCGTTTTCGTTGAAAGCTCCCAGACAGCTTATTTTTTTCCAACACCTCCAACAAATATCGTTAATGTATACAAAAACTTAACAAATTATATACTAAAACCTTCCTCGACCCACTCTGTCCATTGATGAAAACAGCATGAAAATCGGTGCAGTAGTTTTTGAGTTTATCGCGAACAGACAGACAGACAGACGCGGCGGAGGACTTTGTTTTATAATATTTAGTGATAGTTAAAGCAATGGCAAATGTTTAATATGAAACTAGGTGAAAGATGTACGACTGAATCGTCATCTAAATGCGACAAAAATAATCATATTTCTCAGACCAGGTAGATAATAATCTGGGTAATGCAGAATACCGACGATAACCAATTACTTCTTCGATTAACATCATCTAATTTGTTAAACAAATGAGCGAATTATTGTTCCTCCATCAATATTGATTCAAATGCTAGTACTTCCGGTTGATTTCCCATTCGAACCGGCTCGTATTGACACAACTTGCGGAGCAAAACCTTAACAGGTCCGGAAGTTAGGAGCTGGCGCGTCTCTGGAGGGCCGCGCACCGAGGAAAACATCCACTCGATCCCGGAGTGGACTTGGAAGGACTCGAACTCTCCGGAGAGCCTTCGGGCCGATATCCTTCGCCTTGTTATGGTAATTAATGTATATTTCACACGCGCGCGCGCCGCGCCGAACGGCAGCCTCCGCAGATTCGCCAGATGCGGTTACCCGCCTCACAATTTGGTTTTCTAATTACTGAGGGAAATATTACGTCGAAATCGGTTCCGCTTCACGTTAGAAACGTGCCCCCCGGGTGCGTTTTTACGTGTATGCTCATCAGTATTCCCCGGTCCTCCGATATATGGGTTGGTACAGTGCGGGGTTACATCATCCGCTTTTCTATTTGCCTCCGAATAAGTTTTTTATCCTCGGCGACGGTATTAATTCCAATATCGCTTCCCCGATAACTTTCTACCGGTACTCGGTAAATGAAAAGAATTTTGCAGGGATTTACATAACAATTTTGAAAAAATTACACAGCCACACAGAAAAAAAAAGTTGGGTATACTTTTTATGCGACATATATTTTTCGTAGTAATTTGGCCTCCTGAACACGAATCTGGGGTCAGAATTGGCCCATCACGTCACAATTTTTTCCTAACCTCAAAAAACTTGTGAAAAATAGTGAAAATTGATGAAAATTTACTGGGAAAATTTGGAAAAAAATTTATTTCCACATCAAATAGTACATTTTTATGTAAAAGACTCTGCTGAATTCAAATCCACTGTCAGAATTGAGCTAGAACGTGTGGTTTTTTTTCTAACCTCAAAAAACCGAGCAGGAATCGCTATTTTCAAATTCTGAGCGGATTTTGACCAGATTTTGTATAAAGGGGTTTTTTGGGTCGCTGATTACGAATATGAATTCACATTGTAAAAATTCAAGATGGCTGATCCAATATGGCGGGTGTACTTTTTTGAAATCCACCGATTTCAGTAAAATTTGGCATCATAAGGATTGCTGGTTGATCTCACCTTCATTAATCACACATCTGGAGCCAGATTTTCATAAATCAAGGTAAAATTTGTAGGCAGAGTCATAATTTTAGGCCGAGTAGGCGGCATTTTTTCGGCAAAGTCACATTTTTAGATTGAAGGCATAAGCAGATGCAGTGATGTGCTGTGTGGCAGTAATGTGTCCTTTTCCTTGAACTTTAAAATTATTAAGAAATAAAAGCATCTAAATGCCATAGGAAAACTGCATAGTAGTTAAAAAAATCTGATTGGAAAACCATAAGCCCATGCACGACTAAATAAATGAAAGAATAAAGTAGAAACTTTTTTGTCTTGTCCCATGGAAACAAGCACATCACACTACACATCATTACATGTGTAGAGTCCTTAAGTCATTTTTTTAAGCGAAGTCACATTTTTAGACGGAGTGGAATCTTTTACCTTGATTTATGAAAATCTGGCTCCAGATGTGTGATTAATGAAGGTGAGATCAACCAGCAATCCTTATGATGCCAAATTTTACTGAAATCGGTGGATTTCAAAAAAGTACACCCGCCATATTGGATCAGCCATCTTGAATTTTTACAATGTGAATTCATATTCGTAATCAGCGACCCAAAAAACCCCTTTATACAAAATCTGGTCAAAATCCGCTCAGAATTTGAAAATAGCGATTCCTGCTCGGTTTTTTGAGGTTAGAAAAAAAACCACACGTTCTAGCTCAATTCTGACAGTGGATTTGAATTCAGCAGAGTCTTTTACATAAAAATGTACTATTTGATGTGGAAATAAATTTTTTTCCAAATTTTACCAGTAAATTTTCATCAATTTTCACTATTTTTCACAAGTTTTTTGAGGTTAGGAAAAAATTGAGACGTGATGGGCCAATTCTGACCCCAGATTCGTGTTCAGGAGGCGAAATTACTACGAAAAATATATGTCGCATAAAAAGTATACCCAACTTTTTTTTTCTGTGTGCTGTGTTATTATTGTAGCAAGCCAAAACCTAATATAGCAAATATCGAAGAAGTCAAAATGAAAATAAAGTTCCTTAGGCCAATCAATACTGCCCTACTTCGGAAAAAGACCGTATGTGCAGTTTTGTGACAAATTGAGATAATTACATTTTTGAAACCTACATCGCATTATACCCCTTTATAAATATCATAAATATCGTTTTTGTTTCTCGAAATTTATGCAGACTTATGTGCATATATTTCAGTAAACGCAGTGTAAACGCTGCATGTGACCACATACGGCTTTCTTCTCTAGCAGAAGCGTTGAAATACGCTGTTTTTAACAAATTAAATTCGTATACATATACGAATAAAATAATATATACAGCGTGGTAAAAAAGTTCTACATAAAATTCATATTTTCGTTAATCAATTTTTTTTCGAAAAACGGTGAGACCCGTCGATTTTTATTTGATCCAGGGCACCTTGTTATGTAGAAAAATTTTTGTTCGATAATCCACTTACGGCAGCGATGACATAATTTTTTTTTAAATGACAACGCATGCTTTTTCGTTCGAAATTGATGACAGTCATAATTATCTAAACAACGGTGTGAAAATTTCGATGTCCTATATAACAATTTTTTTTAGAAAAATGCACCTTAAGTTCTTGAATGCAATAATTTGATGTTTACGGATCAAATGCCTTAGAAAAAAATTTATTCGGCAGAAAGCATTTCAGATAACTTAAGTTGCAACTGGTGTTATGTAATATTTGCGGAATTATTCATCAGATATTGTCAAGATCCTGATTAAACTGCAAAACTTAGAACCAAGTTCAACCGCACAAAATCCAAATAGTATGTAGCAAATTAAGGTCGACTTTTTGTCTNCTCCGCGTTCGCCTGATTTAACACCTCTAGACTTTTTTTTGTGGGGCTATTTGAAATCGCGTGTGTACACAAACAGACCAGGTGATTTGGAAGAACTTAAAAACCGTATTCGTTTTGAAATAAATCAAATCGACCCGGGAATGCTTGAACGAAGTGTAGACGGCGTTTACACACGCTTAGGACAATGCCAAATGGTACAGGGTGGGCAATTCGAACAATTTCGCTAGACTTACACAAACATTAGTGTAATTTTACTCGTTTGAAATGTAATTTTGTCAACTTTGTCCTTTTCGGAGCCATTAATAGTGTAAGTAGACAATTATCACTTATAAGAACTTAAGGTGCATTTTTCTAAAAAAAATTGTTATGTAAGACATCGAAATTTTCACACCGTTGTTTAGATAATTATCACTGTCATCAATTTCGAACGAAAAAAATATGCGTTGTCATTTAAAAAAAAATATGTCATCGCTGCCGTAAGTGGATTATCGAAAAAAAAATTTTCCACATAACTAGGTGCCCTGGATCAAATAAAAAT
Organism: Anoplophora glabripennis; assembly: GCF_000390285.2. Classification (NCBI taxonomy): domain Eukaryota; kingdom Metazoa; phylum Arthropoda; class Insecta; order Coleoptera; family Cerambycidae; genus Anoplophora; species Anoplophora glabripennis. The sequence goes on along the minus strand of NW_019416383.1, from coordinate 1,073,924 downwards.
CGACGGGTCTCACCGTTTTTCGAAAAAAAAATTGTTTAACGAAAATATGAATTTTATGCAGAACTTTTTTACCACGCTGTATAATAATTTAATTGCTGTTTTAAATTAAACAACAATTAAACATTATTTACAACACAATATATTCAAAATTGTAAAATATTCAAAATATCATGTATACGATGTACATGTTCCGGTTCTTCTATTAATGTATGTTGAAAATGTAGCACATACTGCACCTACGGCATTTTTACCTAGCAAAATCTTAAATTTATTAAGACAAAACAACCTATGTGACCCTTTTTTATTTAAATTGCAATGTTTTCTAACATTCTTGAAATACATTAAAAAATAATTGTTTTTCATTTGCCGTTACCGAAAAAAATCAAGTTATTACCTTAATTAGCCAAATTACAGCCAAATGAAGTATGCCTAACATCTCGTTGCAATTTTCTCTAAACTGTCATATGTGCGCATACGGTCTTCTTCCGAACTAGGGCAGAATAGAGTATAAAATCAGTAATTTTGTGACAAAAATACTAGTATCAAACGGACTGTGCCATCATAAAAAAGTCTGTAGATATATGCTTATATGTTTCCTACTCCAAAAAATAAACATTGATCTTAATGGGATATCATATCATGTTTATAAATTTTTGTTAAGAATCTTAAGAAAATAACTGCTCTACATTTAGCTGGACGATACATATAATTTTGTAGTACATAACTATGACGTCAGTATTAATAAAATATTTTAGAAAATATAAGATATACTCGTATGTATGTTATATTACTTCTTTCTAGAAAATGGCGAAGGTCCCGGTCACAAACAATTTTATTTCAGTTGAAAAATAATTTACATATTAAATCAGTTTAAACATTGCAAAGTATCCAAGACAGCTTTTATGTTAATACTTCATTAAACGGCATGTTCTATACTAGGTACAGTTTACATTACATTTAATTTTTTAGAAACATTTTTATGTGAAAAAAGCATATTTTTAGATTTTTACTTATAAAACCTTAAGTAACGAAGCAATCGGAATGCTACAAAGAGACAATTTGTAGAGAATCGAAATATGAATAAAACGAGAGGTTGGTTGATCCGATCAGATAATTAGAAACGAAGAAAACGCGAAAAATCGGAAAATTTTGCATTTTTTTAAATTCATTACTTCACCATTTTTTAAGCTGTAGAGCTGACCCTGTGAAAAGTAGTGAATTATATGTACTTTAAGTGTGCACAAAGCAGGCACTGTAGTTGTACATTAGTTTTCTCACAATTGCAATTGGAATTTTTTGGTGCACTATTTTGCAAAACTTCTGTATGGGTTGGAGGTGGTCCGATTTTAATTTTTCAGCCGGATTTTAAAAGTAGAAGTATAATACGACCAAACGTATATTCTAATATTCCCATAAAATGATGCAAATACAAAATGGAACAGAATAGTACATTTTGTAAGAAAACTTTCAAATTTACGTTTGATATCAAGATTTCGAGTGAATGTCAAAATTTGCCGGAACAAAACAAGGAATGTCCACAGGTTTCACATCATTGTGATTCCAAGTATTCTTACCACTTTGTCACTGTGTATGCTTAAGTTCGGTGTAAAAAGCAGCTGCATGTGATTGTTGACAATATGATCAATCTATTTCCCATATGTTCAATATCTCCAATTTTTGTTTGAAGTAATTCATCACATCGACACGCCTTAGATATGGCAAAAGTTGTTGCCATCTAAAATAAGGTAAAATAGTCGGTATTTTTCGTTTACAAAAATATTTTGTTTGTCTTTGTACCGAAATACCTATGTATCATCAAGTGCCTCCACTAGAAATTTTTTAACATGCTTATTTTCTAAAACGGGTATTTTTTTAGCACAATATCCAGCCGATTGCCGTTTCAAGAATGATTTTAATTTTAGATACTTTCCAATATTTATGTTGTAGATATTCAAAGTGCTTCCTAACATCGCATGTAGTAACCAGAATGAAGATTTCATACTTTTGCTTAATTTAGAAAAATATATCAATAATACATTTTCTGAAAGAGACAATCTTCTTCGATTTTTCTGATAATAAATTACACTCTATTTGCTTTACTGATTCAATAATTTCTGGCGAGTTAATGTGCACTCTTTCATCTCAAAAAATAAATAGTTATATTTATGGATTTAAATAGGAACAATATGGCCATTATTGTGTACTTAAGTTATTTAGTTAATAACGCTCGTCTCATAGCAATCACAGACGACCTGATAAAATTATTATTATTCATGAAATAATTATCATACAATTTTAATAGTATAAAATAAATAGCTAATCATGATATAATTAAAATTGATCGGCGAAAAAATTATGTACAGTAAAGCAGATTTAATGCCTTGGCTGCTTTAGTAGACTCGGTTGCGCCACGTCCACTGCATTAAATCTTCTACTTTACTGCCTAGTTAAACAAACAACTATTATGCTGCCGCCAGTAACTTGACAACAATAGAATATTTTTTTTGTCATAAATTTATGTAAAACATGTAACTTATTCTAATTGCAGTTGCAGTTCAATTCTAACACATTTTACAATGTATATTAATAAAATTGTGTTTTACATAATTTTCTTGACACCATGTGGAAAATCTGGTACAGACACATAGGTAGATACATATATACCTTTATTTATTATTGTTTTATTTTAAATTGTAAACGTTTAAATTGATTGTGATTGTAGCACTTGCATAAATCAATGGTGCGAGAAATACTAAACTTTAATGAAAAAGTAAGTTTATTTCGGACAAAAGCAAAAGAATGAACTATCACTATAACAAATAATGTTGAGTATATTTTCCCTATATTTCAATAGTACTTAAAATAAAACCACCCCACTATATTTGATTTTATTTTTTCAATACTTTGTACCTAAATTTTTCCGCCCTCCCTGGTATGGATGTCAAGAACCGCCACTGACAAATATCCTACGGGTAAAATAATACCGTCACGGTGATTTATAAAACGTATATGTAAAAACAAAATTAAAGATAATTTGTTACATAAATAGTAGCTTTTTCGAATAATGAATGGTTTCATCAAAGCTATCTATCTAAATTAAACAATTGAGCGCTGTGGAACTGACAACAATGAAAAATTCCAACAGTAATTTAATAAATAGATACTACAAGAGCTATAACCGATAGTGTCTATAATGTAAAACCATGAAATCTATTTTTGCCAGAATAAAAACGAAATTCAGTTTAAAACGAGCTTATTGTCTTTTAGCGTAACAATGCTGCTTTTGTTTATCAAATGTAAATATTTATTCAACCTGTTCTTTTCATTTCAAATGACAATCAGTGTAAATTATCCAACTTTTTAACGGAGCAATATTCGTAAAATCAAATAATTGGTTTTATAATAAATTAAAAAATTTGTAAGATTGACGTTTATACGCAAATGTTATCATTTATCTCTTAATATTTTTATTATGTTATTATATTACATATTTTCTTTTTAATAACTCCTATAAAAAGAGTACACACAAACTATAGATAAATAAAATTGTGTATCATGTATTACAAACTAAACTAAAACTTTTTGAATATTTAAAAATATGCATATGAACTTATGAAGACTGTATGTGAAAATATATCGATGTGAGAATAAATAATGTAGTTAAAGTTAAAATATTTGATTCAGTGAAATCTACTAAAATACAAATATTAAATAAACGAACATTACTTAAAGGACAATAAATATATTTAAATTATATTGTAGGTTTATTTATAAGCAATACATTAAAATATATTATTTTCTGAATTCCAAACTTGAAAAATGAATATTTGTCATAAGTGTAAAAATATTGCTTAATCCAGACCTGTTCAAAGTATGCGCGGTCAGATTACCTCGCACACTCCACTTCCCTGCAATTTGGCTTCATCGGTTCTCATGCTTTGGGATAGGAAATGTAATGTACACTCTAGGTGCTCTATGTGTGTAACCAATAATTATGTTTTGATTTTTGGCACACAATTATTTTAAAATACCTCACCTTTTCTACTGAACTGAAAAATTTTTCGCATCATTGTAAAAAACTATTTCTATGCAAAAATATTGCTTTTATAATACACCAACGGCAGAGTAAAGACAACATGGAACTATTCCTTTGAAAATAAAAATGTTTCCATTACACGAAAAGTAGTAGTTGCATCCTAAAAATACATTTAACTGTTCCGTACCTACATGAGTAAAACGTATCCAAATCCTGAAATAATTTGATGAACTTCGATTATCCTTTTGCTCTCTTTCATTCCATTTGGACCGTGCAAAACAAGCTTTAAAACTACATTCGCAAATTCCCTATCAGAAATACCTGGAAGCACTTTTATAGAGGAATTAGAACACACTAGCCAGTTATCTCCCATTCCGATTTACGTGGAAATATAGGCTATATCCCGCTATCGATGCAAATTTGTATTAGCACACTGAGCTGATTACCGAATACTGTTTACAGACAGCGTTTGCAGGTAGATGACTGAATTGGAGTTCGTAATCCATACCGATCCTTAAAAAAAATAAATGTATACATTTGTTTTAGTAGTGGATGAACGGGTGTTACAAAAATGTAGGTAAGCCGTTAACCAGAGATTCCTTGGATGAAAATAATAGGATTTTTCTCAAGTTACCTTTGAAGCATGTTTTACAAGATATAGAGTGTCAGTTATAATTTAATATTTAAATGTTTTTACTGATTACTGTGCTGTTTTTAAGATATTCAGTTGCAACTTTGCACAAACTTTTAAATTATACCTACACATTGTTTACATTATTTTGGTCACAAAAATTCCAAACAGAGGAGAAGCGTCGTAATACCAATGAACCCCATTCTTGTTATAATTGAGGCTACCAATCTTGTGCTTAAAAAATGTTTTTTAATTTAGAAAAATATCACAAACGCGTGTAATGAGTTAAACGGCGAAAAGTTAATAAACGCAGCCCACAAAGAAGCCAAGCGAAGATTAGATTATGTATCTTGAAATGAGCGGTCAATATAGAGAATTTATTGTAATATGTATGTAGTATGAAAGCGTTTGCCTCATTATTTAAGTTTACTTATTGTTATCATCACCTTTTGTTTTAACTGTATTGAAGAATTATCGAGTTTAATCATTTTATTTATTCTTAATAACATGTATTTACTTTAAACAACGAACATTCAATTATTTTCCAACGACTTCCAACGCGCTAATGTGATTTTCAGGTGGTATTTCTTTTGAGACTCTTTAGGACGATATTGCTTATAACTTTTAAATGGGAAGTAATTCAGAAAAATTTCTCTAATAAAAGTTTGTTAGAAAAAAGAGATCTTTTTAACAAGAAAAAAATTTGAGTATGTTTCTGGAAAAAATATAATTGATGATGTCATTAATCGTTTCTGTCAGAGCAGAAAGATAATACTTTCGATTGAAAATGGAGCTTACCTCATCCCATTTAACACCACGTGCGTCAAATTTTATTTAAATCTTTTGTACATGTTTGTATATTTTTTCCAGTGTGATATTTCATATTAGGTAAAACTAATTTCATAAAGAATGACTGATCCTTTTGGGGCTGGGAGATTATTCAAATAATTTTCAAAATTCAAAATAGTTACAAAATGCCACGAGAAAAGTTTACCATTTTCTCTCAAATTCACAATGGCTTGAACTAATTTTGTAACACTTATTGTCAGTTAAATGACGATCAGCTTACTTCTCGGTTATTTTTATAAACAGTTTTACATGAAAGGCTTGCAAAAATGGTTATAAATGAAATAATTTCCTATTATTCTTTATATTAGTATATTATTGATGTACCTTCACAAAAAAATTAAAATTTCTATCACCCAATCGATTTAAAAGGTCGTGTATAAGCTTCTACGTAGCAAGAATAAGCTAGAATTGCAGCACCTACAAGTAGAACTTCCATCCGATATCAATCATACGAAATTATGGCTGAAACTTCGACTCAAGACATTTCATTTATAAATGTATGTAAGTAGTAAGTACATACGTGAGAGTAGTTGAATGCTCCGAACATTTTTGTCGTCTTTTATTTAATATTACGGAAGTGCATTATATATCATCCGGTAAAGGATATGCATTCGATGGGATCAGGCCAGGCGCATTATGAACAAAGAGTAAAAGTCAGGAATATTTGCTTTTTGCAATGTATATTTACGTGGGCTTAGAGCTCTGGGAATTGTTAGATTCAGATAAGAACGAAAAGAGCACTGCGCTTATCCTTTTAAGAATCTTCGAAAATTTAGTCATTGACAATATTTATAAAGCAAAACTAATTTCATAAAAATAACCGTTGACTGTTCTTTTTGGCGCAAGGATTAATTTTTTCCTCAAGTAGTAAAATACTCAGTAAATAAAGGAAAAACGAAAAGTATGACACAAATAAATATCTCCAGACAATAAGTCATTGACGACACTACTACATCAGTTCCTGTTAATTACAACTTCTTTAAGTAACACAGAAAACAATGATCATATCGCGACCACAGAACCTTGTAAAAACAAATGAATTTAAGTCAACTTACATATTTGAAACAGGTATCGGTATGTTAGATCTTAGATATTTTATTGAATAACCATATCGAAAGTAACATACTATAACTTTTAAACTATAAGCTTTTTTTAACTTAACTTAAATTCAGTTGTTTTTGAGAAAAATATTGATTAGTCGCTATAAATTTTTGAAAATATTACAAAATTTTATTGATTAAAACGGTTATATTTATTCGGCTCATAGAAGATCAAATTCTAAGGTGAATTGTCAATAGACGAAAAGTCAAAAGTTCATGAGCAGCAACCAGAGGTCAAAAGTCAGTCGCCATCTATTAAAGGACAAGATCGGAGGTCAATGGCCATATCAATGGCCGAGGATCCAAAGTATCTGACCTTCAAAGTTCAAATATTTATGATTGATTTTTAATTTAGAATTTCAATAGAAGTATTTCAAACATTATCCAAATACTTCTAAAGAAGAATGTTTAGATTTACCAATACATTTCGAACTATTTCGAGGTACTTACGTTTCAAAGCATCTCCAGGTATTTTGAAGTGCAGTCAAAGGTCCTTACTTATTCGTGGTTGCCGTATTCGCGAATTCGCTATTCGCGGACGAAAATATTGTGATCATTTCCCGTATTCACGGGTGAAAAATTCTGTATTCGCGGTTCCAAAACTAACGATACATATTGTATTTATAGAATAACGTGTATTTATTTGTCAAAATAAATAAATAGGTATCAAAATATTTATAAACAAACAAATTTTAGTATCGTGAAGCCGAAAGTCTCTTATAGGCTAGGAAATATAGAGTTGGACCCGACTTTTTGTTTCGGCAAGCTGAATTTATCACTACAGATGCTAAATAATAATATGTAGAATAACATATTAGTTTCCACAGTGATAAAAATGGGGAGAAGATTGTTTACAGGGTGGTTAATTGCATGATTTTTACGTAAATTCACGTTTTTCGCTTATAACTTTTTTCCGTTCATTTCCACGAGAAAACAGTAAAGCACTTTATTTTTCGTCTTTAAAAGACCTATAAAACTAGCCCTCGAGCATAAAAAAATATTGATTAGATCAAAAGTTTATTTATGACTTTTGAATTAAACATTTATAAACTGCGTTATTATTACCAGAACGTCTTGGCATCGCATCCTCTCATTCCTTATCACTGTCTACTAACTCACACGAAATCTGGAATCAGTAAGTTTAATAGTTTACAAGTTATGGCCTTATAAACAAATTAACTAATTATTTATTAGTCTGGACGATCCCGAGGATTTTCCACAATCGCACTGATTTTTTTCATGCTAGATTTCATAATAATACATTGAAACCTATCATTTTTTTTTTAATTTCAAATTTGCAACTTGGATATATTTTTTTATTTTTTAGCCTTAGTTGCAAAATGAAATATGCGACGCACGAGCGTGATATAGTTATATATTATTACATATTCGGAATGCTTATGAACAGAGATTTAAGTAAATAAAAATCGTGGATATTCGTTGAAAAACAACGTAGTTATAAGCGAAAAATGTGAATATACGTAAAAATTATACAATTAACCTCCCTGTAAAGCCTATTTTTATGACTGTTTATTTATTTTCCTGGCCTATTAAGAAATGTTGCGGCTGATGTCGCTCGCTTACACGAGCCACTATGGCCTTTGATAAATGTGATATTAAACTTAAAAAACCTGAGTGATGGTTTACGGATGGTAAATTGATCCGTCTATGGAAAGAAGTTTTGTTTTTAAGAAGGAAATTGATAATACCACAGCTAAATAACAATCCGAATTAAAACGCCTTTTATTAGCTGCAAAACAAGAAAAAAATCACTAAGTTCTTTAAACCATTGCCTGATTTTAGTAATAATTATTATTGTTAAAATTTGTCTTAATAAATTACTTTTATTATTATATATTTTTTATTATTTTGCAACATTGGAACGTATCCCCTATATTTCCATACAAAATGCCATTCCGTATTAGCGGATTCCGTATTCGCGGTACATTTTCGGAACATATCTCCCCCGAATTTGACTGTATTTTGTAAGTTTTCGAGACATTTCAATGCATCTGTAATTTTTGAGAAATTTCTACGTTTTCAATGTTTCTCTCAGGTTTAAAACTTTGGAGATGTTTCAAAAATATTTGGAGATTTCCGAAGTATTTAAATTTTTGTTTCGAAGTATTTTCAGATTTCTCGATACATTTTTAAGTACATATTTAAATGTTTTTAAGATTCTGCAGTATACTTTGAAGTACATATTTTCAAATATTTTGAAATTTTTGGGGTATTCATTGTATTTACAGTTTTTCCAAGAATTTCCATACATTTGCAGTTTTTTTTTCTAACAATTTTCATATATTTAAAATTATTTTTAAATAACGCTAAGTAGGTGCTGCGAAGATTTTGAAGTATTTTGACGTCTTTTGAAAATTTCTAGGTACAATTTGTGATTATTTAGATAATCTACTTCGTATATTATTCCGATGTATTTTTCTCATTTTGATATATTTTTATATAAAAGTTATAATTTGGCATATCTACGTATTCTAAATATGGTCAAGACATAGCAGCTTTGTTTTTCATGTTTTGTTAGAGTAGGTTGTTTACTGTCATATTGACAGCAATATATTTTTTCGAGTGCGATCACAATAAAAAAGGACCTACGAACTGTGGCTCCTGCAAGCCTGTCAGATTACTTCACAAGTTGTTTATATCTGATTTAATACAAAATACAGTCCACTAATAAAAAGGTATTTCATTAACAATATAAAATACTTGAGGAATTAAGGATAAAATAGGGATAAAAATAAGAACACACCTTGATATAAACATGGGTTGTAGATCATTTCATTTTCGAGAAACAGTGTGGAAATTCAAAATCGTATTTATTAAAATATATCTTAAAATGTTTGATGTGGATGTGTAAAAGTTGGGATATTAACTTCATTAATTACGGACAAAAATATACTAGTTTAATTTTGGTAGGTGTTTACTAGGGAAAAAATATTTTTATCCACGACTATTATATAATGTACCCATTATACGTCTGTTTGCTCGACCTTAATAATACCCATTAATCACGGCAGTGATTAATGAGTCATTAATCACTACTGTCAGATGCTTCCTTAATTTAGCTATAATATTATATTGTTCTGNGATTATTTAGATAATCTACTTATATTATTTCGATGTAGTTTTTTCATTTTGATATATTTTGGGGCCATTTTGATACAAAAGTTATAATTTGACATATCTATGTATTCTAAATACTTGAGGAATTAAGGATAAAATAGGGATAAAAATAAGAACACACCTTGATATAAACATGGGTTGTAGATCATTTCATTTTCGAGAAACAGTGTGGAAATTCAAAATCGTATTTATTAAAATACATCTTAAAATGGTCGATGTGAATGTGTAAAAGTTGGGATATTGACTTAATTAATTACGGACAAAAATATACTAATTTAATTTTGGTAGGTGCTTACTAGGGAAAAAATATTTTTAAAAATCGTATTTTATTATTAGCTTTATTTTACTATAAAGGTACTGACTAAGTCAATCAAATTCTAAAAAATTCTATGAAATGAAGTCAAACAATGTTCTTTGCCACCAAAAAATTAGGCATGCAAAAGATGCCCCAACTAATACCTAGTAAACAGCTAAATAATTACCTCAAATAAAATTAAAAATTACATGTTTTAATATAATTAAGATATAGGTATTAATAAAAAAACACATACCTGATATATCGAAATTGATAAATAATTCAAATAATTCCAAATAAGATGTAGAAAAATAAAACATTTCCAAATATAACAATATTCCACTTGAAGGTCATAAACCATCACAATCAGTTACAGGTCAATAACCCATTTGCAACAACCACCATGGGCAGATGGTCAGTTTTTAAGGAGAAAAAGTTTCCAAATTTAAGGCGGAGAACACTACAGGATCCCTGCGGATTCATCATGAAAGGTGTTCGAATGTCTACCCTGGTGGCTTGTATATTATTAACCACTGGCGGATATCAGGCCAGTACACTAGTTCGCTCTTAATAAGTCAGTTTTTAATTAAATTTTTTTATGACTCTTCCGCCGCCTCCCCTAACCACCTCCCTTCTACAATTTAGTTCCAGTCGCCGTCACACCACCGAGGAGTTTCTGAGCCTTCGACAAAGATACCAATGGATAGAAGAAGGCTCAGTCGAAAGCCTCAAAAAAACAGTGACATCCCGACGGTGTACAAGTGGACCTTACTCACTAAACAAAACACCTCGTCACTGATGGAAGAAGATTGATATACACGGGTCTTCTAACTCAAGCGTCCATTGACACTTGCAACTAAATTCGAGCAAATGTCCCCAGTGAGTAATCCCACCCCATTCTATAGTTGTCGTGCGTTGTCTTTGTCTATTCCCCCCATCGTCCCCATTAGGTCATCTCGTGGCGTGGTGTACGGCATGTAGTGCTGGACGTTAATAAGGTTATTTTGGTGAAAATTATGTTTAAATGCAGTGGTTTGATTACAATAATTAAAAACAAAAATATATGAGTTTCGATTAATATTTGGTTAAATAAACAACGGATGTTACATCTATGTATCTGTAAAGTACAATATAAATTATGGCAATTTATTCGTCCTATCAGTTCACCAACTCCTTTAATCGAGACCTAAAATACAGATCTGTGTAGAAACCACTGTGGCAGCTTCGTAGTTTATGACTAATACAATGATGTTTAAATTTAATTAAAATTTAAAGAGAATATAAAGTGGTGCAAAACCACTCTAGATATTAATCCTCCCTCGGAAATTTTCATAGTACAAAATTACTCAATTATAGTTTAATTTAAATCAGATTAGAGAAAAAGTCAACTCTTAATTGATTTTACAGACTCAGAATAGAATCAAAGTCACTCACATAGTTAGCAGAAACTCCGATTTGAGTAAAATTCACTTTCTTCAGTTGCAATAGTTTCATTCATAAAATTTTAGTTGTACTCATACTGATAGAGTGAATACAATAAAATTGAATGATATTGAGTGAAACTTTTTTTACGTTTTTTTCTATTGAATTCGAATTATGTCGTCATTGCCACAACCCTCTACTGCCATAGAACATAGACCAGATGAATTCACTTGTAGGCTGTATTTCCAAAACAATTACGGAACGATTATTACTTCTATTTATTAATTCAGGCGTCACCGAGCTTCCGCCCCGTTGGAAGAAAATTTATTCAGAGCCCGGCACATGACCCGGCCGGTTCAAGGACACCGTGGGTATAATCCGTGATTATCGCGTCGCTCAATGAATACTAAGGGAAGTCTGCCCCTCGTCACTATCGCACCCCGAAGCATCATCGACTTCCTTAACTGATAAACCCCCTCACGCATCCCAATTACACGGACCCTCGCCGAGCCGGTTTATTAGCGAAAATTTGCACGACTCTACCTTCGAGGCCGCGCGCTTTCTTAAGGAAAAGACACTGGGACAATAAACGGATTTAAAAACCTCGCTAAGAGGATCGTTAGGGTAGAGGCAAATTTACATCAGAAAGGGACAAGGGTTTTGTTGTATTTATCGAATCGGAATTACGAGGATATTACCCGGAATGCGACCCTGAACTTTGCGGAAAATATCCATAAAAAAATCCAGAGAGATTTATTTTAAATAAATTATAATTACATTTAAATCGAACAAACACTACTGTTTTATTAAAATATATCAGCATTTGTATTTAAAGAATGTGTTTTCGGCTTGTTAGGCTGTGGCTTATGTACCCGGCCACTGCCAATTACGTCTTTGAACTACTTTTATTGCTCTCGGTCTAGACTCTGTGGGGGCGAACTCTATCAGGTCCCCTAGGCTCGCCCTGATGTTCATTTCGGTTCTTAATGTTGTTGACAATGGTGGTTCTCTGAGTCATTCCTTATTGCTCTCAAGTCATGTGCTTTCTGTTTAAACCAGGCGGAATCTGTTTTGGTGTAGATGTTTAATATAATATCGCTAATTTTTGCTTTAATGGCTCCAAAATGATATAACAAAACATAATTACACTATGCGCGCGCTTCAAAACGTGTGCTAAACTTATTATTAAACAAATAGTGAAAAAATTGGAAAATATTCATTTTTTTTCTCTTTTTTCAACACAGTTCAACAACTATTCATTTTAGAGAAAAATTAAAGAGGAAAAAGATTCATAATTAAAATTTAAGTTATTTTATTTATTCTACTTATTTATAAGCGCAAAAATTACACATATCTTTAAACAATTACCACGGCTCTCCTGATTAACGGATTTCAATTTTTCTGAACGCATTTTAAAGTTTGAGTAGCCTTTTTTCTGTGATAACATTTTCAAGTATCTAGACGTCTTAATTCAGGCTCAGTTAAATTAGCAAAAATTTCAATTTTTTTTCAAAAATATGGATTGCAAAATTATTACTCGAAAGCTATCGGACGGATTTTAACGAAAATTGGTGTGATGTTTTATTATACCAAAAAGATTTTATTGGCCAAGTATGAAGATCCTACCTATAATATAAGTACTTTTAAAAAAATCGCATAATATTGTAATTTTTTCACTATTTTTGTTGTTTTTGCTATATTTGCAATAATTATGTTGTATTTTTTTATTTGAAAATAGGTATTTCACGTGTAAAATTTAATTACGAATCTTTTTTTCCTCTTCAACTTTTGTAGAAAAAATATAGTTTTTGAAAATGTAGGGCAAATATATTCCTGTGACAAACGGTTATTATCAATTATGTATAAAAAAAAATTGCTTGAGAATTGAATAGCTTTATAAAAATAGTATGGTAAAGCTTATTTAACTTTAACAGTTTTTATTAAATTGATGATTACGCAATATAACATGGATCTATGACGAAATCCGGAATATAATTAAAGATAGAGACTTAGCTTATAAAAAATTTTTAATATCAACATCACATGATAAAGAATTATGCTGGAATAATTTTAAATTATTGAGAAATAAAGTTGTAAACCTGCTCAAATTTAAAAGAGAATGTTCTATAGTAATAAAATTAATAAACATAAATTATTTTGGATGACGTGATCTTAGTCCAGTCCCTGAAGGCGAAAATAAAGTAAAAGCTCCCAATTTTTTCGGATAGTATGGATTTTCCTGAAAATTTGCATACAAGCTCATCTGACCCCCCACTTCAAAAATGCGAAAATCGAAGATTTACGTATTTTAAAGATTCAATTCATGTTCAAATATGTTGGATAAAGTTCCTTTAATGTTTTTTAATATAATTTATGAAATTTAATTACTTTTCAACCCTTAAAAATCCTTAAAAACTACCCTTCCATTGCCAAAGAAATAGAAAAAAAAGTTTTTAACAGTTTAAAATATTCTTTTGGTGCATTCACAATGTATTGCATTTCTTTTGTTATTCATTAGAAAGCTTACGACTCATTACAAAGTTGCAACCCTTAAAAACCATCCCTTATAATAAAATAAAATATTATTGAAAGCTTGAGATGTTTTAATGGTATGCATATGTTGAATTATAAACTTTTTATTGGTTTTCAAATGATCTATGATATATTGCAACTTTTCAGCCACCCAAAAAACCCTACTGGAAGACCTACCCTTCATAAAAAACCCTACCCTTATAGAAAAATTTCCAAAAAATTATATATGAGTATGATGATATAATTAACTTTTTTTAATTTTATTTAATTTATTCTTAATATTTTTTTATTAAATTTATATCAAATAAAAAAAAATTATATACATTATAAATGGATACGTGTGTGTATGTATGTATATTATTAAAATACTTACTCAAATCAGTTCACAAGTGCTCCAAAATACACAAAGATGATGGTAATTTACCCGCACCGAAAATTTTACCGAAAAAATGCGATTAATTTTTTTACCATAACTTTTGTAATTTTAAAGTTATAAATTTACTCCAAAAACCATTTTGTAGGGAATTTAAAGTAATTTAAGTTCTGTTATTTGCCCTCCGTTTTTTAGATTTGTAAGCTAAAAGGGCTCAGGAAAGGCAGTCTTGGAGCTTAGTTTTGAGCTTCTAACGGTCATCTCAGTCAAATTTTTTGTCCTACGAAAATTTAAAAAAAGCAAATTGTTCAGTAAGAAAAACCTAGAATTCGTTATTCTATCATTTTTTTATAACTGTATTAGTTTTTGAAATATTTTGAAAAAACGCGATTTTTTAAAAAATTGAAAAATTTTATTCAAAAGTAAATGAAAATATTTTTTAAATTTAGGTTCCTAAAATCGTTCAAATTCCCAGAATCTACTGTTAATACATAAATAAAGTAAATTGCAGAAGGATACGTTTAATTTTTTTCCGTCAAGTAATTAATTTTAATACCGATTTTTTTTCTCAAAACTCAGCCCAATCATTTTATTTTGATTGTAACTTCATTAGTTTTTACGCTTACGACTTCTACCACCACTCAGTTTAAAGGTCTTTTCAAGAACTTTAAAAGGTGTTATATAAGTTTTCCTCGAAATACCTTTAATTTTTCCGCTACAGGACGTTGAACGTTTCGACTATAGCTATCTTCGAAATTGACTTCAACTTCTGGGAGTCATAACTCGGGTTCTATGCCATCTACAAAAATAAAAAAAAAGAAATCTCTTTGCTATTTAATTACCTTCATTTTTACTTATGATAGTTTTTTTGAAAAACTTGTAGTTTTCGGGATATTCGCGAAAAATGGCTCAAAAACATGCATTTTTTGGTCTAAAAACGAACATGTTTATGCCCAAATAACTCAACAAGTATTGACTGTACAAAAAATTCTTATAGGACCTTTTTTGCTTAGAATTCGTCCCTCTATCGAATCGTGAGGTTATTTTTAATAAAAAAATTCCCACCCTCCAAAAGGGGTGGCAACCACCCCTAGGGTAAAAGCACACATCGGCACTATATAACTTTTGTTCCTTGGGCTATTCCCTAGCTACAGTTCACGTCAATCCATACAATCCGAAAAAATTGGTAGCCAAAATGCCTCAGTGACTGGACTATCTTTGGGTACTTTAATTACATATTTTTCAAAATAATTTCATTAAAAAAGATGTAATGAACGCAACACTAAAAAATGTAAAACAATATCTTAAAGTCAATAGAATAAAACTTAATTTTGATAAAACTTAGGATATATTCACAACTAAATACATTTAACATTTTTAAATACCCAGTGGTATCGAAATTTTGAAGTGCTTATTGACAGTTTCCTCCCACCATCTCCGCCACGTTGACGACTTTCAATCAATTCGGAGTAAATTCATTTTATCATTGGTCCAAGCTTTCATCATCTAGGTCAAGCATTTTCAGAAATTTTTGAGTAAACATGATGAGGCGAGCTCATAATCTTTTACTAAATACCACTATCAAGCTATTTTTAATAAAATAGGATAGTATACTATTAATGGTAGTAGTGCTCATAATATAACTACCAAGATATTTTAGTAAATTGTAAGGTAAATCTGGCAAACGTGATCTACTAAATGTCAAATATTTATGACAGAGAGAAATATATAGAAATTTATTTATGTTAACACGAGATAGAAACAATATAGGAAATCTGCACTAATAAGACCGTGTTCTATGATTTTACCTTCTGTTTTCTGTTCTCTCTCCAGTTTTAATTTTCTTATTTCTTAACCTAAAATAATTCCTGAAATCTCCTGAAATTAACTAGTGTCTGATTCTCACACCTCTGTGCTGATTGGTATAAATTGTTGTTCAGGTAGGTATTTATTTAAAGTATTGTAGTAGGTTTGTAATATATTTGATAATGTATTATATTACACATTATTATTATTTCTAGATAGAATTAATCATGGCAAAAAAAGTAAGAGGCGACAATTGGTCCAAGGATGACAAAATGTTATTGATACAACTTATTGGCGAGAATTTAACTATCATTGAAAACAAATCCCAAGATGGGAAAATTTTAAAGATGAAAAAAGTTATTTGGCTTAACATAAGCAAACAACTATCAGCACAGGGATGTACACGTGATGTTGAGAGAATAAAACAACAGTGGCTACGAATGAAATCTGCTGCCAAGAAAAACATTTATAATTATAAAAAACAACAAAAAAAACTGGTGGAGGCCCACCCCCTGATGATCTGCACCCAATAGATATTGAAATATATAATATGATACCACAAACATTTACTAAAGATGAGAATCAGTTTGACTGTGATGAACAAGAACTATTTGAAGAGGCTGAAAATTCATTAGATCAAGTGCAAAAAATACCATGTCGCTGTTGAATGAAATTCAGATTGAAGTATATAATGAAAATAACGATATACAAGAAAATCCAATTGACCCCTCTGTTGAGGTTTTGCATCAATGTCTGCCTAATAATTCACAAATTTTAAGGTATTTAATATTAATTTGCCTTTGAGATTAGAATGAAACTAAATTGATCAAGTTATTTCACCTACTTTAATAATACTTCTTATTTTTTAGAGTAAACAAAGACGAAGAGAGCTTGAATTCCAATGTGGCTTATGAGGTGAAAAGTAAGAAATTTTCAGTAGGTATGACAATATATGAACAGGAAAGGCTAAAGCAAGAAGAAAAGAGACTCAAATTAGACGAAGAACTACATAAATTAAAAGTAATAAAGCTTCAGAAAGAGACACAGTTGTTAGAATTGGAACTTGAAAAGAAGAAAGCTAGATAAGTTTTTTTTAGTACTTATATTTAAATAAAAGAAATTTAGTTATGCTGTTATTTTATTTACGTAAATTAATTAAAGTACTCTCTAATGTAGTTCTGTCTAAATAAGTTTCCTACAAAATTATTATTTAAATTTTCCATAAAGTTATGTACAGGTTCTAGGTGTAGTTCCTCGTCATCCTCATCAATGCCTAAAAAGCATCAGATATAGTATTTATTATATATTTTATTTATAACATAAAAAATCATTTATTTATAATTAATAAGTTAGATATGGTACAATATACCAAGTGTATTATTATACCTTGTACATAGTCTTCCACAGCCATGTTGTGGAGAATTGCTATTGCAATTACAGCTGCTTTAACGGTATTTAAATTAATTTGAAAATTATTATATGCGGCTCTAAATTTCATTTTAAGTCTCCCAAAATGCCTCTCGACTACTCCTCGGGTTCGAACATGTGCTGCGTTATATCTAGTTTCTGCACCATGTCTAGGATTCAACAGAGGTATCAACAAAAAACGGGAACATGGATACCCATTGTCACCCAATAAAATTCCATCTATTTCACCTGTCTAAAAATTAAGTGTTAAATAAAGAAGTTAACTAAATATGTACTTACTTCACATTTTGTTTTAAAATTACACTCATTCCAAATCCTAGCATCATGAGTGCTACCCCTCCAACAAGCTACAATATCCATAATTTTGCCGTCAGAGTTACATATAACCTAAATCAAAGTTGGTCACTAAAGTGATAATGGCAATAATAATTCTGATACATTTTCATTATTTTCATTAAATTACATACTTGCACATTAAGTGAATGATATCCTTTTCGGCAAATATATGTATCTCGATATTCTCCTCCAGGATTTTTAATTTTTATGTGTGTACCATCTATTGCACCTATTATATTGGGCATGTGAGCAATCTCATGAAATTTAATTTTTAAATTTTGAGTGTTTTCTGGGAATGATATGAATTGTTCACGTTTGCTTGCTAAAGCTACACTTACTCTTTTTACAATTCTTGATACAGTTTGGCGACTTACACCATGAATGTCTGCTAAAATATAAATTAACATTATACATTTTATAAAAACAAATGTAATAAAATGACTAGTTTGCACCTAATAATATAAATATACTTACCATTTTCAAGTTGATATCCACCTTTACTGAAATATCTAAGTGCAATGCACACCTGTAGTTCTACAGAAATGCTACCACCTTTATTAGATCTTGGTTCAATATCATTTCTTATGAGATTACAGATAAATCTGACTCTAGTTTTTGAAAATCTATAAATTTTTTCAAATATAGTTTCACTTAAAGTATCTAGAGGATTATTTCTTCCCTTGTAAATTTTTCTCTTCCTGCGAAAATGAAATCCCTCAATTCTTGATGTTCACGAATTTCTCTGATTTCTCTAATATCCATTTTTCATTATTTTTCATTTAAATAAGACTAATTTTATGTTTATTCAATAACTTGGTAAACCTTAATATAGCCCCAAAGTACTATTAAAATGTTTACATCTAACTAGGTAATATTAAGAACTGCTAATATTAATAGTACTTTATGAGCACCATTAATCTAGTACAAGGTAGTAGAAACAAATAATAGCACTACTAAAAATTAGTATGTCTTTATGAGCACCGCCCGATATTTTTTTCAACTTCAATCTATTACATTCCAACTACGAATAAATAGATAAATAATAATAAATTCCAAATTTACAATCAGTTAGGTTTTTACTGAATTCCAATGGAGTAAGAATTTTGAATAATAAAAAGTCAATTTCAGTTCAATTCCAAATCTGTCCAGATAAATTTCAACTGAATTCTAGTTCGCGTTAAAAAACGGATTGGGGACTTAGACGAGGTCACTGTCACCCAATCCAGTAACTCGTCTATCACGTCATTACCCCAATTTTAAAATAGTTCTGTTTCCTAGGAGATATAATTCCCAAATCCCCTCGAGAGCAGTCCACTGGCGAAGGTAATATTTTTCAAGGGTAAATCGACATAAACATCGGATTAGCAACACATAAATCACGTCCTTAAGCTTTATTACACGGGCTATAAGACCGCTCCGAGAATATTCTGATTCTTAGTGTCTCTCTGCCACTTCTCTATTCGTCGATATAAAATATGTCTGGAATCCTTTAAGTTTGGCAGTTTTTCTTGCCGGGATTGAGATGGAGATTAGCATGGACTACAGTCGTTTGTGCAGGTGATTAAGCTTCCAAACGTAAAAAAATATAGCTCAAAAACTTTGATAACCTGAAAATACAATAGCAGGAGGAAATATAATACATGGTTAAAAACATACAGTGTCACCCAAAAGAACAGGGACATCCTCCTTTTTGGGGGCGCATGATTTGAATGATGTTTTATGTAAAAAATATAACTAAAATGGTTGGCAAAACATTAGTGGCGGTTTCTCTATCACAAATTAGAATGTGTCCGGAAATACTTTAGTTTCGAGTTACAGGGTGTTGAATATTAACGAAAGTCATGGTTTATTTTAAAATGTCAAACATACTCGTAGTTGTCCAAATGGCAATATCCGCGTAATATTGGGTAAAACTTGTTCAGCCTCTACATAAATTCTTTGAAATCTATCCAACTACAAAAAGTTCCGGAGTTGGTTGAACGCTGAACGATTTTCCTCACAGAATGGGACTACTTAGAAGTGTATTTCTATCAAATACAAGCCTATTGGAATCGTTTAAGATAGCTACAGAAATTGACTAATTTTTAACATTGTCCTTTACCGATAAACTAAAAAAATCTATTTTCAGTTCTTCATGGTGTGCCCAAAAAAATTGATATAAACGTAGTCCAGGGAACCAAGGGTTTTCCCTCCAAACTCTTTCGGATAGAATCGATTGACGTGAAACTTGAATTGTAAGTAAAAAATTGGTCAAGAAACAAAAGTTGTATAGTGTCGATGAGTGCTTTTGCCCAGGGGGTGAAAAATAAAATATCAAAAATAACCCCAGGAATAGATAAATCAATCAATTTTAAGTAAAAAGTATCTTATGAACATTTTTCCATAAATCAATATTTATTGGTCATTGAAAATGTACATTTTTATTAAAAAATAGTTTTTCAGTAGTTTTTCTCGAATAACTCGGAAAATAGACATTCTATTAAAAAAACATCGCGAAGAAAATGAAGCTTATAGAAAAAGAAAAATATTGAGTTTTTTTTCATTTATCTAGGTGCAGTAGGTGCTGACATACGGCTGGTTGAAGATAATTTCATGTCCGCCAGAAACTAAATTAGAAGCATTTAACGTAAAATAACTAAAAGAAATTCTATTTTTCAAGAAAAATGCACTGTACATTTTTTAAAGTACTTTAAAAAATCTTTAAAATGAACTTGACTTTAAGTCATTAGCATAAAAATTACCAGAGTTATGATCAAAATAAAACTGTTAATTCACTGTTTATTTAAAATTAAAAGTAATCCTTCTACAATTTACATTTTTTATGTGCTAACAATATATTATACAAGTTTAAGCGGTTCAGAATGCATATTTTTGAAAATATTACGTTTTGATTGAAAAAAAAATTGTTTTAATTCCAAAAAAATTACATATTTTAGAAAATAAATTTAAAAATAAAAAAGATACGAAAAATATTCAAGAGTACAAAAGTTTAGATTTTTTTTCACATAATATTTTGTTTTTTTTTACTTGTGTAGGATAAAAATTAACAGAGATGTCGCTGCTAGAAGTTTGCAGTTGAGGGCGAAGGTCATGTTTTTCAAACCCTTTAACCTCAAAAATCTCAAAAAT
Source organism: Anoplophora glabripennis (assembly GCF_000390285.2). Taxonomy (NCBI): domain Eukaryota; kingdom Metazoa; phylum Arthropoda; class Insecta; order Coleoptera; family Cerambycidae; genus Anoplophora; species Anoplophora glabripennis. Next base: position 1,052,849 of record NW_019416383.1, on the reverse strand, counting down.
AACGCTTTAAAAAATATTCAATTTTACAGTACTTTTAGCTGTCGAAATTTTCCATAAAATCGTTTTAGGACTGTCTTAATAACTTTAAAATTAAGGAAGTTATCGTTAAAAAACCAACAGTACCTAACCGCTTCAATTTTCGAAGCATATCAATTTTTTTATTATCCACAACTTTGGAGCATATACATATTTGAAAATGTCAAATTATGACTTTCTGCATGAAAAAATATTGAGAAATAATTATTTTGAATATTGCATAAATTAAAGTAAATCGCAAGAAAGAATGTTATTAGGAAAAAAAATTATAATTCAGTTTAAATAATTTAAAAGCCATTTTTTTATATTTTGTCATTAGGGGTAGTTTTTAAGGGTTAAAAAATACGATACATTATAAATTGTATTATAAACAGGTAAAAGAATTTAATTTATCCTGTTTTTACTATCAAATCATTTGAAACTGTTAACATTTTTTTTAAATATTTTGTTATTAGGGGTAGCTTTTAAGGATTTATTGATTTTTAAAATTTTTCAGGAGGAAGGAATAACTGATTTCTCACTTTTCAAGTGACTTAAGGCTCTGAAATTTTTTTTGGTATTTATATTAGAACTTTAAATTGGCTTGTTAATTGGTGAAATGACAGCACAATAATATTTGACTCCAAGAAAGTGAATTAAAGTTTGGATAATGTGAGTTTTGGCACTTCAGATCGTAGGAGAAGTGACTTTTGAAACAATTCACAGATTCCACAATTTAAAATAAATACGAAAATGTGAGTTTTTTACCACTTTTAAACTTTAAAATTGTGCAATGAACAAGACAGCGCTACTAATTCTATTTCGAAAAATTATGGATAATATGGGTTTTGCATCTATATATCAAATATTGTAAGTAATAAATTATTTATATCACCATAAAGTTTATAAACTATTGAAAATATGATATCTATAATATATGCGCTATAAAAATATTTTAAGGTAAAAGAAACTTTTCTTATTAAAAAATGATTCTCTATCAACTGTTATTATTCATTCCTTCGTTTTTGTTGATTTTCAGTGCACATCATATTTTTCTTATTAATTCACAAATGTATTAGGTACCAATATCGTTGGAACAGTTTCATGCCAAATGAATTTAACCAAAACCGTTCATTTTATAAAAAATTGAAAGAGGGCTGTTTTGTTTAGAATTGATCAAAAAATTTAGAAATTATGCTATTTTCCAGAAAAATCCACGGGCGTACGAATTATTTTTTTAAAGGGGGCAGTAACCCACCTCAGGCACGTCATTGGTGTGAAATGGATAACAGATATATTTGTTTTATTCACCATAACTAATGTGTTATTAATACCAAATTTCAGTTCAATATATGTTGGTCTTAGAGATATTAAGAAAAATTCTTAAAAAAAGTTTGTTTTCAACACCCTATATCTCACAAACGAAGCGTTCTAAGACCTACGTTTATAGGAACTTTTCTTATTAAAAAATGATTCTCTATCAACTGTTAAAATCATACTACAAAAAACTGACTCACCCTGTATATTCAGATATAATTTTAGTCTATTTTTATATTTATTCAGTTTTTTAGCAAAAAGGGGTGGTTTTCATCCCCTAAAAATAAGAAGCGCATATCAAGCATATATAACTAATCATCTACAGGGTGAAATAAGCTTATTTCCAAATTTTCATAAAAGTTGGGTCTATCTGAAAGTATTCGGAAGTTTTACTCTATTTTTCTCTTCGTTCCCTGGACTAACAGTACAAATTCTAGACTTATTAAATCAAGAGCGCAAAAAATACCAATTTTGTGAATGAAAAGGGAGTTAAAAACAGTTTTTCTTCAACATTATGGTCGATGCTAAAGTCAACGTTATTGATAAATGAAAATTGTGATATTTTAACATAAGTAAGTCTTGTGGGTCCGTTCCATCAAATATTGCTTCGCAATGTTTTCAGATACAGTAAACCGAGTCCATTTATTAATTTAAAATATTTTTTTAAGTATTTTAACCACAGTATCGACAACTCTTTCCATCAAACGTTTATTATATCATTCGGCAGTGTCCGTCGAAAGTAAATCAATTGACGAATTGATGGGGCATCTCCAGGATTATGTACTTGGGTGAGTCTTTAAATCCATCATTTATTGAGTATGCCTTCTCTCTCGCATGACGGGCTTGTCAGTGTGAGATGGAGTGAAAAGTAATAACAATCCATCAAATAAGGAACTTAAAATTATGTATGCTTATTTGTTTTTATGCCATTGCGTTGATTTCGCGTGGAAAATGTGTGGTCTTTCATAAAATTGAATCCGTAAAACGGCAAATTTCATTTATCATCTGTAAATGACTATTTTTTAAATATACGTTTAATCCAATAGCAAACGAATTCAATTATTTTCCCACGAAAACCTCACTTGCTCTGTTTAACAATTAAAATATGCCCTTGATACATATTATTTCAATTCCCAGCCATAAATTTTACATGAAGACCAAAAGTTCGGATTCCTCTACACCGCATTCGGGCTCTAATAACAGCGAGAACGGAAGTGGGAAATTGTCGCCAGCTTTATTAGAAATCATTGCTTTCTTCACACTATGCTGTTTATTAGATTTATTATTATTATTTCAAATAGAACTGCGATCTCCCATTATATTCCGCAATTCCAAATGCAATTGAGGTTATCGTATGCCTTGTTATGGAACAAAATCTATTAACTCGGAAATAACACTTTTCCGATATTTCAGGAGGAAAGAACATCGAGTTTATTTTATTTATGAAATATGTTGCAAACATCTATATTTTTATAATCTTTCAAGAAGTCACTGTAAGCTAAATTATATTAATGTTGTTTATTGCATTAATAAAAGTATGTTAACTATAATGAAATTATATTTATCGTTAATTCAAGAGTGTTTTCCATCAATAACAGTATATTTATTACTAATATAATATTTTCAGTTAATAACAATATTTAACACTAGTAAGGAAATTTTTACAGCATTAATAATTTCAGAGATTGTGATATGTTTAATATCATATAGGTATTTGGCATTAATAAAACAATATTTGCAGGTAATGAATAACTTTAGAGCGTTTAAAAAAGTTGAATAACAAAATTTTGTTTCATGGCGAGTGTGTTTAATGCTAATAACATATTTTCTATTAATGCCATTATTGAGTAATTTTAGAGTTGTCAGCGTTTAATGATCGATGTCATCATGTTTAAAAACAACAGTTAGCGTTATAAAGAGTATATTTATCGTTAATAACATGCTAAGAAAATGTCTATTTATCTTTAATAAAACAATATTTGCTACCGCTGAATTTGGAACTTATCAACGTTATATGTTCAATATATTGCCTTATGAAGAGTATATTTACCGTCACTAGCATTATATTTTCTCAGAAATAAACTAGTTGCTACTAATAAAACAATATTTGTCTTTACTGACTAATTTTACAGATTTTCAGAGTTATGTATTTAAGATCACGTGGATAAATTACTTTATTAAGAGTATATTCATCGCTAATAGCGTTACACTTTCTGTTAATAAAAGTATATTTACTATTAATAAGGTCTGTAATTATTCAGTATTTTCAAAAATGTTTAGTGTAATTTTACTATTTATACATTCTACATGAGGTTTTTATTTATTACACGTACAGTTTATATGCACACAGGGTGTAACAGAAATAGGTGCCAAAATTTTAACCACGAATTAAACCCTTCCTTTTTTCCATTCGAATAACGCTAACAAATTACCTATTAATTAAAGAAATACCTGAGTAACCTATACGAATGTTGATACAGTAGCAAGTAACAAAAACGTATAATTTAAAAAAACTACATTATCTTAAAAGTCGAAGACTTCGAAAAAATTGTTGGACGAAAGTTGTTGTTTTTGATTAGTTAAATACTGGGTTTAATATTGGTATCTTTTCCTGGGACATCCTGTATATCTCAAACTCTTTCTTTTAGGAATTTTATTTTACAAAAAAAATAATAATCAGCGCATTCAAGTAATTACATGTCCGATTTTACATCTTCAGAGGTAGTCCAATCTCTCACGCAATTTTTTTATGGGATTAGTTCTGCCGGAATGAAGTGCTCAGGATATGATTAATAAATCTGTTTCATGCTTGACAGGATGGAATATTCATAGTGACAAGGCTGACAAAAATGTTCTTATTTCTTGTTGCAACATAATTCTTTGAAGGCAGTTTTTGTATTATTATATTAGCAGCTTTAAAAGTCAATATGGTATAACAAAAATAAATGACCTGTCATTTCAATAAAAACACCATCGCAACGTTCAACAGTTCAGTTTCTTAAGATATAAATACTGGATTAAGAAGCACCGACTGAATCCAACTTTAAGCAAGTGAAACGAAATCCAGGGAAATTTTAATTAATTCCTTTTCTGTGGGAAATGTACAGGGTGAGGCATTTTGCTTGGCGTTTCTTCAATATTGGAGTGCTGCGACATTACCACAAAGAAAGGTAAGTAATGTGGACCAGACTAGTGTATCCAATAAGTACTTTGACCCTCTGAATTAAAATCTAAAGTCAGAAATTCCAATAAGTTTGTTTTTTTGATCAGTTTTGAAATCATTAATTCCGTTGTTTTCCAATCGCTGACTACTTGCGTCGGTTTGAAACTTCGCAAACCCCTTTTTTCGATGGGTTTCTTGATGTTAGGTTCAAAATACAAAATGATCAGTGAATTTGGACTTTAGATTTGAATTAAGCAAGACAAAATACACTAGTATGATTCACAATCCAGCCCATTTTCTTTTATAACGCTGTGTTATTTAATAAAGTATTATCTTCCTAACTATTTTCGGGATACTAACTTGAATTTTCGGTATATCAAAAATACATGAAGATAGAGATGTATCATATGAACTTTCTTCCTGCAAAATTGGCATGTTTAAAGTTATTTTGCAGAAAATTCTAATTTACTAGAAAATATGTGACAATGTTGTATATATGTGTAAATTATCCCATAAATTTGATTGATTATTGAAAAATATTAGTTTGTTTAACCATCAAAGGTCACACTTGGGGTGAGCTACCTTAAAGGTCACACTAGTGCGAATTGGGATTTTGCCAATTTTGGATCTTTATGTCTTCCTTATATGTTAACGAGAACATAACGTATTTATCGATGATGTAATTAGTTTTGAACAAAAATAATTTGTTAATAAAAAATGCGACTGGAAAAAGGAACGTTTTTAGAAAAATAACTTTCCTTTTTAAATTCGTATATTTTTTCTAAGTAATGGCTAGAGAAAAAGTAAAAAAAGAATTTTGAAGTTCAAAGTCTACCTATTTTTAAGAAAAAAATACCCATTTTGATAAAATGATATTATCGATATTGATGTTTATTTTACACTGTTAAGTATAAAAATATTAATTTAAACAGTGTTATCCATAAATATTGACAAATTCATGTTACAATTAAACTATTAGTGAAAAAGAAGTTTGAGAAATTATTAACAACAACTAAACATTGTCCTAGTCTGTTAGACATGTATAATGGGGTGAAAAAAAATCGAAAATTTGCATTTCAATTCACTTTATTTGTATATCAGCCACACTCTTGCCCACACTAAAGTCACACTAGTGCGAATTCGCACCGATCGGACTTTTCAGACTCTCTTATTTGGCCGTAAATAACAGACTGAGGCCATGGTACGGCTCGAATGTTTGGGCTACAGAAGGAATTATCGTCGTGGGGGAACCCTCAGCAGCTGTTACCAGAGAAATACCAGCTGTTCAAAAAAAACGGTGGTGCAAATTCGCACTAGTGTGACCTTTGACGGTTAATCTGCAACTAAATTTACAAAACCAGTTTTGAAATTGACATACAATTCCACGATGTAGCTTTTTCCTTTAAGTTGAATTAATTAATCAAACGATCCGTAATCGCACTGAAAACGTTCCACCCTGTACCTTTAGCGCCGACTCGCTGTCTAATTAACGAAAAGCTATCATTTGAAGATCGCCTCAGTTAATAAAGCTGCTTTATCTCGAATGCAAAAATCCCGGGCGAAATTCACTTAATTATCGTCGGGAGAGGTAGCAAGGCCGTCTTGCGAGCGCATTAAAAATATTTTAATTCGCCGGTCGCGAGCGGAAGCGCTCGAGGAAATGCATTAAAGAAATTCCATTTGCAGCCGGCTTAATTTTAAAATACAGCGCGATGGTCACTGCGATTGTCAAAATCCGGAGTGTACACGTAATTGCGCATCGGGGTTGGTTGTCCAGCGGCGGCTCGCTGGGGCAGATATAAGAGAGTTTAAGGGGATTGACAATAATTTTTCCAGAATAGGCATTTTTTAGTTTTCTATCGTTATTTTAAAAATAGCTATGCTACCTATATTATGAAAATCTTTGTTTTCTTTCCAGCTTGAAAATCACCGTTTCTCGAAATAATTTTATTTATGTAGTTTAAGACCAGAAATCGACTGTTGAAATTACCTATCTTTCACATTGCAAAGAACAGAAAATAATTAATTTTTGTACTAATATATCCTTTTAAAATTGTAAGATTTTACACAACAATGTAAAAATAACCGATAATTATATAAAAAAAGTTGTACCATTATGTACAAATTCAAAGTTTATTGAATTTTTAGATGTACGTTCTTGAGATATTTTCATACATCATCGTTTTTTAGGAAATTCGATTTTTTAGAGTGAAATAGTTTAACCACAGGATAAATTTGTTAGAAAAAATACTTTAATTTTGACTAAAGAATACATTTTTCCTAGTTTGCAACATATATTTCGATAGTTTTTGAAAATACTTTGTATTTTCATAAGGAACAGTTTGCAGTCTCATATTAATATTAACTTTCCACTTTATTTTTACAACGGATATATGCCATTCATAGAGTAGTTCTTAATTTTAAATCACCCTGTATATTAACAAATGAAATTATTGGATTAACATAAAAACTATTAATTTGCCTTACTATGTATTTGTATTTTTAGTTATAGATTAAATTAGATAAAATGCCGATTTTTCTCTGATGTTATTCAAATAAAAATCACAGAGTTTATTAGAGAAACAGGTAAATAGTTATAAACATTCAACGTTTTCTTAAACTATGGGCTATATCTACTATCAAGAATTGAATGCAATGTTCTATTATTTTTATGTGTGTGTTAATTATTTTATTATTAGTAGTTTAATCAGAAATTTGTTTGCACATACTTGTACATATTTTTCTAATATTTAGGTAATTTTTCCGTCAAGCGACACTTAATCATTTTCACAGTTCATTTTGATTTTGAAAAATATTAAAAAACGCAAATATTTATAAAGAAATAGATTATATTTATTAGGGTGGCTCAAAAAAAAACGAATATTTTTTTTCGTGTCTCTTATGAAAATATGTTAGTTTATCATGTTTTAAGACCCCCTCAAAAAATCTGCTATAGAAAAAAAATTTTTAGAGGACCCTCAAGATTTTTAAAATTTCCAAAATCATCAAAAATTGAATTTTTTTAAAATTTTTTTCTCTTTATTTTATCATTTTCTAGGTTAAAAAAAAAACTCGATTCTGAAAATTTCTAATAGATATTTTAATTTCTAAAGGTCACTCATAATTATTTTAATTTTCAAAGTAGTACCTATGTTTTCGAGCGACCTCTAAAAATAAATATTAACGAATTAATAATTTTTTTTATTGAATTTGATCAACAAACGAATAGAAATAAATCACGAGACTTAAATTTAAAAAAATAATAAAAAATTATAAATATTTGATACTCACAGTGCGGTAGTAAATTTTGCCTTGAGAAATTTTTTAAATGTCTTGTGATTTATTTCTGTTCTTTTGTTCATCAAATTNCAAGCGACACTTAATCATTTTCACAGTTCATTTTGATTTTGAAAAATATTAAAAAACGCAAATATTTATAAAGAAATAGATTATATTTATTAGGGTGGCTCAAAAAAAAACGAATATTTTTTTTCGTGTCTCTTATGAAAATATGTTAGTTTGTCATGTTTTCAAATTTTTTTCGAGGTCGCTTTAGAAGTGTTTCGTGATTTATTTCTATTCTTTTGTTCATCAAATTCAATAAAAAAAATTATTAGTTCGTTGATATTTATTTTGAAAAATGATAAAAATAACGAGAAAAAAATTTAAAAAAATCAATTTTTGACAATTTTAGAAATTCTTTAAAATTTTGAGCAACCTCTAAAATAGCAGATTTTTAGCAGATTTTTTGAGGAGGCTCTTAAAACATGATAAACTAACATATTTTCACAAGAGAAGAAAAAAAATATATTCGTTTTTTTTTTGGGCCACCCTAATATTTATATATGCAATAATATAAATCTAAGACCAAAGACATGATTAACTTATTTCAAGTGATTACTCTGAATATATTTGTTATTTCAAACGTATACCGGGTGAAAATTTTGAATATACAAGGGCTCTTACAATTTTGTAAAAGAAATCGAAAAGGGCAGTTCAAAAATGATTTAAAAATACACTTCTGCACGGCACTGGAAACTAGTCCACTGTAAAACCTGTCCTTGCGCAATGCAAAGCATGCAGTCGGCGATTGACATGGCCACAAAGCGTAATAAAAAATGAACAGACAAAAAATATAAAGAATTTCTTTCCCAACTAAAGAAATAAACCAAATTTTATAATACCTATTTTATATCAGCAAATTCAACTGCTTTTCCGCTATTGTTATTATTAATTAATATTAATAATTATTTATTAATTAATTAATTTATGGCTTTATTAATAAAATAATTGACATTTACCTGATGTTACAACAAATGTTCAAAATTTTGTCTACCGACTTGTAAACACATTTGTTCTACGAACTAACACAAATGTTGTCTTGCTTCACCGTAACACAAATGCTAAAGACGCTAGAGACTACAGTAGACTAGCGATGTAAGGGATGTAAATACTACAACTTTAATAATTTTTTTCTCGGAAACTATAGGGATTTTATAAATTCTTTTTTACGATATTGACTCCATTTTTCATGACGCATCTATTCCAAATTATTTTGTATAAATTGTAGATACCACCCTACATACGCACAATTTAATTGGCCGATTTGAGAACTAAAGAACAAGTACTAAAAATACTGGCCCTTAAGATGTTGCATTTAAAAATGTTAAAGTAATAATTGTGAAGAAGTTGATGTTTAGTTGAACATTTTCTGCATTATGTAAATTAATCCAATATCAAAAAAAATCAAGTATAGCTTATAAATTTTTCAATAAATACCTACCTATATCATTTAATCGAGTCTAGATGCCTTTAACACCCTTACATGTCCTGCCGCTGTCCCTTTCTGAAAACTCAAGGATACCATTCTGGGCTAATTCCTAATGTCTCATTAAATCTGCAGAAGTTTTATTTCGTAAAATTCGGAGCCACATTCTCGCAGGACCTATTTGATACAAAGGCCAGTAAGAGATACGCCTAAGGATGTGTATATTTAATGCCCAGAGGGAAACATTTTCCAGTCTATTTCTCCACGGCTAATTGTTTCTCTGCTTTATATCTGCCCATTAAGGTCCCTGTTGCTTTCATTTCAAATGGGGATGCTGAAAAGCCAATTTGAATGTCGATGTCGCAATTAATTCATCGATATAATTTTAATAAATTGCTATCAAGGACGTTTATTTTTCTTCAGAATATATCTTGAGATTCACAAATTAAATGCATACACTAATTAAAAAATAGTATCACATAAATGTTTGAAAAAAAATTAACATCGATCAGATCACAAAAAAAGAAAAGTTGCCTGTACTTTTCATGCGACATATGTTATTCGTAGTATTTTTGCCTCCTGATTACGAATTCGGTGTCAGAATTGAGCTATCACATCACAGGAATTTCCTAACCTCAAAAAACAGGTAAAAAATAGCAAACATTCTCGAAAAAGTGCTAGGAAAAATACAAGAAAAAAATATTTCTATATTCAAATGTTCATTTATATGAATAGGACCCCGCCGAATGTGAATCCGTGGTCAGAATTGATGATTCATTTTTTAACCTAAAAAAAACGGATCAATTAGTCAGATATCACGAATTTTCAAAAAATAACATATTCGCGCCAAATTTGGTTTACGGGGGTTGTCGGGGTCACTGATCACGTGTTCGAGGTCAATTTTGCAAAATTCTTGATGGCGGATCTAACATGGCCGACCAAATTTTCAAAAAATAACACATTCGCGTCAAATTTGGTATACGGGGGTTTTCGGGGTCGATGATTACGAATCCGAAATCAGATTTACAAAATTCGTTTTTAAAAATTTAATCAATTACCTACCTATGTACTTTATTACCTGAGATTAGGCAGAAAACCCGTGAATACATCTTTTACAGAAAAAAAAAACAAGATATAGCCGAAAAAAAGAAGGTGAAAACATGATTGGGTACTCAGGTTATAAAGTAAACAAAAATATTACAAACTGAGGCCCCGAAAACTCAAGTATACCAAATTTGACGCAAATGTGTTATTTTTTTTTAATTTTTTCGGCCATCTTGGATCCACCATCTTGAATTTTGCAAAATTGACCTCAGATATGTGATCAGCGACTCCGAAAACCCCCGTATACCAAATTTGGCGCGAATCTGTTATTTTCTGAAAATTCGTGATATCTAATTGACCCGTTTTTTTGAGGTTAGAAAAATAACCATTAATTCTGCCCGCGGATTCACGTTCGGCGGGGTCTCAGTCATATAAGTGAACATTTGAATATAGAAAAATTATTTTTTGTATATTTCCTAGCACCTTTTCGTGAATTTTTGCTATTTTTGACCTGTTCTTTTGAGGTTAGGAAATACCTGTAATGTGATAGCTCAATTCTAACACCGGCAAAAAAACTAGAGATAACATATGTCGCATGAAAAGTACAGACAACTTTTTATTTTTTGTGTGGCTGAGTAATTTAGGGTGGCCAAAAAAAAAACAATTTTTTTTTCGTGTCTTGTGAAAATATGTTAATTTATCATGTTTTAAGAGCCCCCTCAAAAAATCAGCTCAAAAACAATCTTTTCAGAGGTCGTTCAAGAGTTTTAAAAATTTCCAAAATCGTCAAAAATTGAATTCTGAAAATTTCAAATCGATATTTTAATTTCTAAAGATCACTCATAATTATTTTAACTTTCAAAGTAGTGTACCTAAAATGTTTTCGAGCGACCTTTAAAAATAAATATCAACGAACTAATATTTTTTTTATTGAATTCGATGAACAAAAGAATAGAAATAAATCACGAGACATTAAAAAAATTTCTCGAGGTAAAATTTACTACCGCACTGTGAATATCAAATATTTATTATTTTTTAATTTTTTAAAATTTAAGTGTACCTATCATGATTTATTTCTATTCTTTTGTTCATCAAATTCAATAAAAAATATTAGTTCTTTGATATTTATTTTTAGAGGTCGCTTGAAAACATAGGTACACTATTTTGGAAGTTAAAATAATTATAAGTGACCTTCAAAAATTAAAATATCGATTTGAAATTTTCAACCTAGAAAATGATAAAATAGCGAGAAAAAAAATTTAAAAAAAATTCGATTTTTGACGATTTTGGAAATTTTTTTTTGGGCTGTTTTTTTGAGGGGGCTATTAATACATGAAAAACTAGCATATTTTCACAAGACACGAAAAAATTTTTTTTTTTATTATTATTTATTTATTTTTATGTGTTTTTTAAAACAACAAAAATAATTATTTCAAAATATAGGAATATAGTTTTATTTACAAATAGTACTTACCTCTTAATAAATCACATCAAAAAAAAATTAACAAGCTCCAGTATAATCCAAGAAAACACGAAACGAAAATGGTTATTTGTTTCTTTTCTTTATACTTTTGGTTATTTTTCGACCTTAAATCGCTAGTAGCTCGAAAACAAAGCTTTTTTCGAAAAAATCACACAATTTAAAAAGTGCTTATTTTTGCCCAAAATATATAACCAATGTATTTTCATATCGATTTTTAAGTTTTCATAATTTTGCAAGTTACGGACCATCGATAAAGAAAAATGTCATTAAGGTTTTTTGTTCGCAAGAACGTAATATAGCGATTAGAAAAGCTTTTATCCTGTAAAGGCACTTTACTTAGAAAAAATTTCATATTTTGAAATTTTTTGGCGTCCTGTATGTTTCATTACATATTTGACTACTGCCAATGGCTTCCCAAGATAAACAAAACTTTTTCTCGAAAAATATATAGTTATTATAGATCCTAAAGCATATTCGCACATAACCCATTTTTTGAACATTTGCTGATCGTCTTCTCGAAAATGGTGAGTGCTGGCGCCAAACTGACTTCAGATTCGTGTTCAGCGGGCTCGAAAACAAAACAATAACAGGGATCAAAGGAACGGACCACTTTTTTGCGTGCTTGTGTAATTAGTTTAGCCCTTTTTACATGTTTGTTCGAGTAAGCCGTTAATTACAAAGAAGTTCTTGCAAAAACTGCAGCCGAACTAATTCCGAACTGGAGCTATTCAACGAATTGGCAGTGTTTATCAAGGCGTTTGATTCGAAATATCTCACTATTTAAACTCGCGGAGCACAAACAAAAGCGCAACGACCAGAGCAAGCCGAAGTTGTACTAGTTAATAGAAATAAACGTCTTAAACACAGATAAAAAGTATAGTTACGATCCCGTGAAGGAAGACAAAAAGTTTTTCCATAAAATGAAATGTGGTTAGTGGAGCGTTCAAATGCTCGTCAGCGATACTTTTTATCTTCCTCATTCGCTGTAGAAGTTTGCCAGACTCCCTCCCGGTTTTTTTTTTTTTTTTCAGTTAATACGCCGTTTCCTAATCCTGTTATATTTCCAAATATGTTTCAACTTTCGAAGCAAACGATGCTCACGTCCGCGACATGTTCCGTATAAATTCGGCACAATGAGAGCCGGTCGCAAAACTTCTATTTCTGCCAGATGAACTTAAACTGAAGTTTATGAGCCAAAATAATATTGTTTTCCTCGTAATGGCCGTTATTTATTAGTGGTTGTTAACATATCCACCTACTTACACGTTTATGGGGAAAGTTTCAGAGCACTAGTCTTCAAACGTCTATTTGTAGCAGTATAACTTTCTTTTTACGTCACCACGGTTTTAAAGTCGGCACTATTGCGCCAAGCTAGCGTCGTATATGTTTTATATTACTATGTAATAGTTATAACATTTCGCCTCTGTATGGAAACTGCGACGCAACAATTTTAAGTAGTTCTAAACAGCTACCATAGGGCACATTAATAAACTGCAAGCCTTATATGGCGTTCTTCTGACCAAAATACTGGTATTATTTACATGAGTACTATATTTCAAGGACTTTATAGAAAAGATTTAGTCCTAGTTTAATTTTGTCTATGCTACCGAAGATATAATCACATTTGTTTATGTCTGAATTATAAAGAAAATCGTAAATGACTGTTGAAGATGTACTTCTTAGATGCTATCATTTATTCAACATAAATAGTTTAAGTTTTAAAATATTTATCGTTATCGTAAATAACTGGATATGAGGAATCGTTATAAGCCTCGAAATTTGTTTTTATTTTCTTAAACTTATAATACAATAACTTTTTTGTTTTTTTTAATACCTTCTTCTAACTACCGCTAGTAAGCTAATTTGATAAAAAAATAATGATTAAGAATCCCACTTTATAAACATGAGTATCTGCTAATGCCTTATACATAAAAGTAAGTAACAAGTAAGACAATCACCACAGCTACTCCCCAAAAAAAATCCAATAAATTCAATTTAAAACGAATGTAACCTTTTTCTTTTGATAATTGTTATATGACGTGTTTTCTAAATTTTCTGCTAAAATAAATGAAGGTTTGACTCTGTCTAGGCTGACCACAATTTCTTTATTGTCTTTGAAACTAACTAATGTTTTGTCGAATCTCTTATAATGATTTTGTAAGGACCTTCATATTTAGGTAATAAACAAGATTTAAGTTTTTCAGACATTAAAAATATGTATTTACAAGTTAACAAATCTGCGGACTTGAAAGGTTTATTATATGAATGATTACTAATTGCAGTAGGTTTTATATTTGCGAAAGCCTCTCGTAAACCAGCGAGTACAGGATAATAGTTCAAGCATTCTGTCACGGCCTAATGTTAAATTTGCGAAATTATTATCTCGACAAAAAAAATATGACCGTATAGGAAATTAAATTTTAAATTGAGTTTCTTGTTCTTTAAACTCAATGCAAAATTGCGAACATGGTAACAAAAATTCGCAAAGTTGCAAAAAACGGTTTTTCTTAAATAACTAAAAAACTGTAGCTCCGATCAAAAAATTTTAAATGAGAATGTTGCAGATTTTAAAAAGATGTATCGACTGACTTTTTATACGTATCGATTGTTTTGTTACTTTTCGAGATATATTGAAAAAACCTTTAAAAAATCTTTTTTTTCTTCTTCTATAACTCATTTACATTTACGATCCCATGCTATTTACTGTAAATATAGGCCGCGGCAAGCCAAAAAAGCACATTTTTGAAAAATTTAAATATATTGATTTTTTGAAAAAATGGTGCTCTCCGAAATTGGCTCTCAACGTATGATACGACAGTACCGATTTTTAGTTTATTTTCTTCGTAAAGAGTTGTGTTACCACGCTATTAAAAAATTTTGACGATTTTATTAAGTTTAAGGATAAAAAAATGACTGAAAAAATTGCCCGCTTTTTAGGTATATTTTTTTCAAATAACTTTCAATTTTTACTTTATGACGATTTTTATAGAAAGAAATTGCTGATATTTTTAACGAATTTAAATAAAATTTTCTTTGACCTTCTGGAGTCGAGGTAACTTTTTTATTTAAAAAAAAATCTATAGAACGCAATTAACATAAAATCTGATTCTTTTTAGTCATTTTTTGATCCTTAAAATCAATAAAATCGTCAACATTTATTAACAGCATGGTAATATAACTCTTTACGAAGAAAATAAACCGAAAATCGTTACTTTAGGATTATCCGCTGAGAAGATCTAGTCAATTTTCGAGAACACCTTCTTTTCAAAAAATCGATATATCTCGAAAAATAATTAATATTTTAAAATTTTTCAAAAATGTATTTTTTTGACTTGCCGCGGACTAGGCTTACAGTAAATAGCAAGTATTGGAATGTAAAAAACGAGTTATAGAAGAAGAGAAAAGAGACGATTTTTAACGGTTTTTTCGATATATCTCGAAAAGTAATCGATACTTACAAAAAATCAGTCCATAGATCTTTTTAAAACCTACAACTTTTTCTTTTTAAAATTTTTCGATGGGAGCTATAGTTTTTTAGAAAAACGGTTTTGATTTTTTAGCCACGTTCGCCATTTTGGATCGAGTTTAAAGAACAAGAAACGCAATTTAAAATTTAATTTTCTATACGGTCATAGTTTTTTGTCCAGGTAATAATTTCTGTAAGTCTTCTCTATAATGCTTGGACTATAAATGTCTATGCTTTGATGCGAATTGATAAAGAATTTACCTGAGATTCTTAAAGGTTGTCCATAAACTAGTTCTGCTGAAGATCAGTCTAGATCAGTATGACTCAATACTTGGTTTCGCATTTTGCCATCAGAACAGCTTTAAGTCCATTACTTTGCAGACGGTAAATAGTACGAATCCGATGAAAACCTAAATATTTTGCAAATTCTTGAAAAAATTTTGACTCGAAAACTGACCCTTGATCTTTTGGGTAAACCAAAACGATGAAACACTTTTTTTACTATAGTTTCTGTATTAACATTAGACAGAGGCTAAACTTCAGACTGTAACCAAAGCCGGAACTCGTGATAGATTATTTGTTATTTCTCGGAACGGATGAGTCAACTCAGTCAACAATAATTATTGAAAAATTAAGGGTTTTCAAGTAGGTTTAGCGTCGCCATAAAGTCGTTGAGAAAGTAGTGCCTCTTGTAGCCGGGAGTAATAAATTTGCAAAGCTCGATCATCGCAGTTCTTCGGAGAAGGTCTCATGAAATGATTTTGAACAAGTAAACTTAGATCGTCGGGACCATGTGTTGGGCATCTGGTATCGACCAACTGCGTCGGTTTGGCCCATGGTGAAGGGAAAAATTTATATTTCTAATAACGCGCGAAATACATTCGAAAAGAAATAAGTTGTTAGAATGTTGTGAGGAAAATAATAATAGATCAAATAGCTGGTTCTTAGGCGCCCGCCAATAAGATAAGAACCGCAACTTCTGTACCCAAGAAATGGGCGTGTCGAAGAGAGGTGTCGAATTCAGGAGACATCTCTGAAAAAAAGGCAGTTTCTTTTGCGTTATCGTGTGTAAATTAATTAATAATGTTTGTTCGAATCCGTTGTGTCTTCATTATTTTGTTTGTTTGTTTTGTTTTATTGTTATCAAAACTCTTCCTCGAAGTTTTGGTGTTTTCTTGCTATTCCAAACTAAGTGTCCATCAAGTGAGAGTGGAACACCTGGATTATACTCTTCGTGAACGACGTATGGTAAGTGATTAAAATTCATTCTCTGAACGTACAACATTTCTAAGTTCCCACGTATTATTAAAGTGTAGATGATACCTAGGACTCCCTTTCGAGAAGAAAGGTAAACTCTTTTGCAATCTAATATCTTTATGATACTGGTCATAACGGTAGATAGATAAATAAAGAAATAACCCCTCAGGTTACAAGATCATCTAGTGAATCTTTCAACCACTGTTAAGATGTAACGATAATTTTGGGATGTTGTTAATGGACATTCAATATCAATATGAATGAGCAATATCTGATATTTTTATCTTAATAAATATTAGAGCTGCACCTGCAATTTTTCAACTTCCAAATGGTTTCAATTCCAAAATTTCTTCTGAAAAAGAGATCATCGGATAGTCTAAATCTGCAACGTGATCAACCTGAAAATTTATGAATACTAACTATAGACTGTATGTATAACCTTTGGCTACATCTGAAGTCCCTCAGGGATCTTACTTTGGGCCACTGTTTTTTGTATTAGTTATAAATGACTTCCTGTTATTCAAGAAAATTGGTAGGATGGTACTGTATTGTAAATTTTGACATATGTAAAGTATTGACATTCACTCGTAAAAAATTTCCAAATGTATTTGAAATATTAGGAAGGTCCGAATATTTCAAAGGGAAATGCTTTAATTTATATGCAGAGACGTTGGAAACTAAGCGGTCCTTGAAAAAAGCACTTGGCTTAGCCCGGACAAATAGAGGAAATAAATTAATACATCGCTCTCTAATTGCTCCAATTACGGGAATCAAACAAGCCCTCCCTTTGAAACGGAGGCACCCAAGACGGATCTCGCGTTTGCCGGCTCTTACGCGCCAGTTTGAGCGTGAGCGATTTCTTCCGATAATTTTATTTGGATATGCACGCCTTGTTAAATTATTCCGATGTATTGAATAGTAGTATAGAGATTTTCCGGGCGGGTTCGCGACTCGCACAAAGAGGAGCTCTTTTCAGGAAACCATTGATCTCTACGTGCGGTCGCAAGTGCGCCGTTTGAAACGAACGTAATGACGTTCGAATGGAGACGGTTTACGTCGCGATTTATGAGATTTTTTTTTACAACTACGAGCGCACCGCTGTGTGATATTCAAAGGCAATCGTAATTTGTCGGGGATTTATGTATTGGAAATACCGAGCGCGATACGGCGGTTGCTGGGCATTTAGATCACTTCAGAATAATGAAGGCAGCACCGGGTTCTAAAAAGCCACGAGTAATACGTGAAGTGGGTCTCTGTTTTGCTCATAATTTGCTCTGATATGTTCCACAGGATAACAACTTCTTTACTAGGTATATCTTTCAGATGTGTTACAATCAGCGACCATATGAAACACCCATTAAGATGGATTTTGCAAAAAAGTGGTTGAAACCCCTCATCCTGAAAAAAAATTACCATGTGATTCACATAAAACTCCTCGGTCTCATAACTTGATATTGGACATAGTTATTTATATACTCAGAGTTGTAAGTACAATTTTTTTGGTCCAAAATACGGTTTGCAAATCGTGACCCGCATGGTCGAGGTTTGCAAATATTTGGAGCCATATCACAACTGTTTTAAGGTTTTTTTTAAAATCTATTACAATAAAGAAAGATTATTTATGTATACAAGATCAGTCAAAAAGAAATGACAAAATAAAGTTGCTTTTTCTTCCATGGAACTCCCTGTATGTTTCAATGCTTCACGAAATTCTAAACAAAGTTCATATCATGTATTTAAAATTACCGTTTTCAAGATATCGAACTTTGAAAGTAACTTTTTAGTGCTCTAAAAGAAAAAGGGCCCAAAATTATGGATATTTAATTTGAAAATAACACAAGGAGGAGGATATGGGTCAAATTTAATTTTATTATTAGTTTTTTACATAAAATAAAAAAAGCATAATAATTCAGGGTTGATAAAAATGCATAAAACGAAAGAATGTACTGGATATATTAAATTTTAGAAAAACAGTAGTTATGCTAGAATAAAAATAGAGAAAAAACGTTTTACTGAACAACAAATATTTTCTTTGGAATTCTATTTTATAATTCGCTCAAAGTGTTCATCACTTACCTCCTGACACTAATGAATTCGCTGAACAAAATTTTATAGTGAATCTACAAGGGTGCTGGTAGGAATAGTCAAACTTTCACGTCTTGTCCTTTCATGCAAATCTTCGGTATTTTGCGGCCTATTTTTGTAGACTACATTTTTTATGTGACCCAATAGAAAAAAGTCAAAAGGAATCATATCGACAAACCTAGCTGGCCATTCAAAGTTGACATTTTCGTTTAATTTATCCATAATAACTTCGCAGAACTCGATTCTACGATTATAATCGTTTTCACTCAATTCTTGTAACGATAATGAATTTTATATGGATGTACCTTTTTTTTCCTCGTTTGCAATTTTTTTAATCCAATATCGACTCATGTTATAATTTAGAGCCCTGTTGTGTCGAATTTTCCACATCTAATATGATAATCAAAGAATTGTCTTCATTTGTATCACTTACTGCACTTTCAGTCTTTCGTCGATCTATAACACCTCCAGTTTCATTAAAACGCTGCAATGTTTTTGAAACGGATTTAAAAATACGTTCCCGATCTGGATAAAATTCATGAAAAGTATCCGCTACTTCGTCACATCTTCGCCTTCTATCATCATATCCTATGATCATTGAAACCTGAATATGCTCGATTTCACTTAAACAAAACGTGCCATTTTTGCGAGAAAATTATTCACACTAAATGTATTTTAACATATGGTCAAGATAATCAGTAGGTATTAGACAAAAGAACAACGCAGCGTTGTCATGGAGCTAGAAACTTTCAAAGGTAACTTGATGGATTATAAACTTGACAGGCTAAAATATTTTTGTATAATTTACAAGAAAATGATTTTCAATGTTCGATATCTCGAAAACGGTTAAGATTAGATGATGTGCTGTTTGAATTTTGTTTAGAATTTCGAGAAAAATTGAAATAGGGAATAATATAAAGAATGTTCCATTAAAGAAAAAGCAACATTGTTTAGACTTTTTGACAAATCCTATATAGATACTTAATTTTTCTTTATTGTAATACACTATAAAAAAATTTCAATCAAATTTCACTCAATTTTACTCGATAATTTATCAATTTCTGTCCACACTCGATTGAGTGAAATTTTCACTTTTAGTATGAATACAACTGAGTGAAACTATTGCATCAGAAATTAGTGAGTTTTACTCAAATCCGAGTTACTACTAACTATCAACGGAGTGACTTTTAACCCTATTTTGATTGCGAGTATATAAAACCAATTTAGAGTTGACTTTTTCTCTAATATGATTTAAATTGAACTATTATTGAGTCATTTTTTACTCAGACTTGGTTTTTAACTAACTAAATATTGAGTGCAAAAATAAATCACTCATAAATGATTAATTAGGATATACAGTGTTGAAATTAATTAGACGCTATACAGCGTGTTCTGCAGATGATGAACTTTCAAATTAGGACAGATATTGTAAAAATAATGTCTCAAATCTACATTTTTTTGATAGTATATGTTAACCGTTGAAGTTAAGAGATGAAAATCGGTATTTTTGTAATAACTTTTTTGTAATTTATTAAATTTGTATAATTTTTGGGTAGAAGCCATTTTATTTGTAATATGTGAACAATTTACTCAATAAATGCTTCAATATTATTAACGTTTGAAGTGGTTTTGCACCACTTTATATTTTCTTGAAATATTAATTTAAATATCAATGTCATAAACTACTAAACAGTCATAGTGGTTTCAACACAGATTTGTTTTAAATGCAATAATTTAGGTCTCGATTGGTTTACTGTTCGAATAAATACATTGCCATAACCTATATTGTACTTTACAAATATGTAATTATAGATAACAATAATTTAACTGTCCGTTTATTTAATCAAATATTAATCGAGACTTAAAGTATTGTCTTTAATAATTGTAATTAAATCACTGCATTTAAATAGAATTTTCACTAGACTAACCAGATAACCGATACTTGTCCAACTCCAAAGCACACCATATACCGTACTACCATCCACCACGCCACGGTCACGAGATAACATAATGGGACGATGGGAACAGACAAAGACAATGCATCTGGATATGAAAAAGTGTAGGATCACTCAGTAATGAGGACATTTACACTGATTTACCTATATTTGAGTGAAAGTACTCAGTTTTAATTTAAATACAGTACGCGCCTAAAGTATGGAATAAATTCAGTAAAAACGAAACAATTTTTTTTTGGGAAAAATCCTCGAACAGGTCGATTTTTAATTTAAAAAATACATATTTTAGCATAAAAGGCGATTTTCAACCGTCATTTGTTTTCGAGTAATGACGTCATCGACATTTTTTTTAAATAGCAACCCCCTATTTTTTTTCTTGATTCTGAAAGATCGTTTCATTGTCGATCCGACAGTATTAAAATGTTGCCATCTTACATAGGAAAGTTTTCGAGTAAATGACGATTGAATGTTAGAAAACCCAAATCAATTAAAATAAAGCAAAAACGTTATCAAATTTAGTTTTTCGAAATGCCTGAAGTTTTTTATGGATCACGTAGGTGTAAATCTTTACAAAGTGTCACTGTCATACCGACTTTCTAAGTATTGTAAGCGATATAAAAATTATTGTTGAATTTAAAGTATTATGGCACATTTAACTGTCACACAAAGAATTGAAATTTTAATTCTTATCGGATGCGGGGATAAGACTAGAACGCAGCAGGAAGTTTGCGATTTATTTAATGAAAAACATCCAGATCGCCGTATCAGCCAATCAACAGTCAGTAAGATAGAATCTAAATTTAGAGAAACTGGCAATGTTGTAGATATTCCAAAACCTGGACGTCCAAGCGTTAGTGAAGATCACAAACAGAACATTTTGATAAGTATGGTAGATAATCCTCATAATACTTCACGATTGGTTGCATTAAACAATGAAATTAGTCAGACCACAGTGCTACGTATCCTGAGGCAGGAAAAATATCATCCCTACAAAATTCAACTTGTGCAGGAACTCAATGAAGACGATCCCGACCGCCGCTTACACTTTTGTGAAATTATGATGGATTTATGTCAAGTAAATAGAGATTTACACCGGCAAATACTTTTTTCAGACGAGGCCACGTTTTGTCTCAATGGTACAGTGAACCGTCAAACTTGCAGGTATTGGAGTCGGGAAAATCCTCATTGGATGGCAGAGACACATACCCAACACCCACAGAAATTAAATATGTGGGCTGGAATAGTTGACAACAGAGTAGTAGGGCCTTTCTTCTTTGAAGGAACCCTTACAGGAGAAAGATATTTAGAGTTTTTACAAAATGACCTTGTTCCAGCGCTTGCACTAATTTTTCCTAACGATAATGACCCTGATATTCCTGATGACACCATATGGTTTCAGCAAGACGGTGCACCTCTGCACTATGCGCGCCCTGTTCGAGAATTTCTGAAAAATTGTTTTCCTAGGAGGTGGATCGGCAAACGAGGACCGATAGAATGGCCCGCGAGATCCCCAGATCTTACACCCCTGGACTATTTCTTATGGGGCTACTTAAAGTCCAAAGTGTACGTTAATAGACCACATAATTTAGAAGTATTCCAAAATTGTATTACAGATGAAATACACAGAGTTACCCCAGAAATAATACACAGACTTGCGTATTGTCAAGAAGTCGGTGGGTGGCAATTCGAACACTTAATTTAGGTAGAAAACTTAATGAATCTTATTTGCTTGACATAGGAATTGTTATTTTTTTAATGAATAAAATTTACGTTTTCTAACATTCAATCGTCATTTACTCGAAAACTATGTAAGATGGCAACATTTTAATATTGTCGGATCGACAATGAAACGATCTTTCAGAATCAAGAAAAAAAATAAGGGGTTGCTATTTAAAAAAATGTCGATGACGTTATTACTCAAAAACAAATAACGGTTGAAAATCGCCTTTTTTGCTAAAATATGTATTTTTTTAAATTAAAAGTCGACCTGTTCGAGGATTTTTCCCAAAAAAAATTTGTTTCGTTTTTACTGAATTTATTCCATTGTTTAGGCGCGTAATGTATAGTCATAAATGAGTAAAATAATCAAAATGCCCAATATTGAGTGAAAATTTCACTCACTTTCATTTATTGCTTTCACTCATTGATTTTTTTACAGTGTAGATTTATAAAACAACTAAAACGTTTATGTCTCATGATTTTTCGATAAATATCTTACTTTAGGAGATGATCGACCATTTCCAACATACCCGCGACCCTGTATGCAAAGTTAATAAAATTATTAAGTTTAATTACTAATAAAAAAATACCTTTTTCCTTGTAAAAACAATTGCAAATATGAAAAGAGCCTTCGTACATTCTCACAATTTTTATCAGTGTAAGTGTTATTAACAGTCTCGTTCGCTTTTCTCTAATTACCAAATTCCAGGTTAGACCGCCTGCCGAGTATAACTGTTTACTTAACAACCACCTCAGAGACTTAACCAGCTTTTGTGGTGACTTGAATGGCCGACACCCTCAGCTTTCCTAGGTCGTGTTTCCCTTCCGTGCAAAACTCATTAGGTGTAGTGCCCGTAAAGTTGGGCGCGAGCGTCGAAATTTGGCCCAACTCGGCCAAGTCGACAACTTCCGAGCTGGTATTTGTTATTGAATTATGCCGGTGACCGCAGCATTGCAAACCAATATACAAGATAAATTTCAAAGACGCATTGCCAGCGAGGGCCATATTTTATTATTTGGCCACAGATTCGGGTCTTAAACGGGGGAAGCTGGAGCGGAAAAGTATCGCCTGCATGCAAATTGAATTGTTTTCGATTTATTGTTTATGTGTAAATTGATATTTTCCACGAAGTTTTTATTTTATTGCCGGGGTTTATTTATCGGTTGCTGTAGTGCGCCATTGCGGATAAGTCACCTTCGACGGCAATACTGTTGAGTGGTCTGACCCATTTCCATGCCTCGCAGCAATTAAAATGATTGAAACCATAGACCATTGAAACGAATTTTTATGTAGAATAGAGAGCTTACTGACATGGACCTTTGCTGCAGAATGACAATATATTGCCCCTTCCCCACGACATAGAAGGGAACTGACGAAAAAGCTTTATACATTTAGAAAATTATTTGTATTTATTTAGGTACACGCCACTGGAATTTGGCCGAGTGAATATATGACCTAACACAATGCTGTCACAGTCAATCGCCATATATAGTTAAACAGCAATTATTATCATATTTAGATGAGGGTAATATTTTAGATAGTTCACAGTTCGGTTTTAGAGAAAATTGTAATACCACAGACGCCGCTTTTAAATTAATAGAAAATATTAACGCTTGCTTGGAAAATAGAGAAATTCCGTTAGGCATATTTTGTGACCTGTCGAAAGCCTTTGATTGCATTGATCATCAGATATTATTAGATAAACTTAATTACTATGGTATAGTTGACACAGAAAGAAATTGGTTTAAAACATATTTAGTTGCAAGACAAATGTGCACTGAAATAATTCAGATCGACGGTTGTATAACAAAAAAAATTCGCTCGGAGTTTGCGACAGTTCAAAGCGGCGTGCCGCAAGGATCTATTTTAGGACCACTTTTGTTTTTATTGTACGTTAATGATATTGTTCCTAATTTCCCAAACGTAACATTTTCGTTATTTGCTGACGATACCAGCTTGTTGATACGGGAGACTAACAGAAATAATTTAATTCAAAAAACTCATAATATATTAGAAAGTATTTCTGATTGGTTTCTCGCCAACAAGTTGGTTTTAAATTGCAGTAAAACTAACAACATAACATTTCAACTACGCGGAACGACAGACATTATTCTAAAATTAAACGATGATCAAATCCAACCGGTAAATTCAACGAAATTTCTGGGAATTTATATAGACTCTCAACTAAACTGGACCGAGCATACTTCTAATTTAAAAAATAAGTTAGGAAAAGCCATTTATGCAATAATAACCATAAAAAGAAATGTTGATTATTGTACAGCAAGAATTGTATATTTTGCTTACTTCCAAAGTTTACTGCAATATGGAGTAGAATTGTGGGGGGGNTGCTTCAGATGTTTTGGTGAAACCATTAAAATATTTAATAAATTTGTCCTTAGTAAATGGTGAATTCCCCGAGTGTTTTAAAAAATCAATAACAAAACCGCTTCACAAAAAAGGAGATAAAACGCTCCCTACCAACTACAGAGGTATATCTTTATTGCCATCTTTTTCAAAAATCCTCGAATATATAGTTAAACAGCAATTATTATCATATTTAAGTGAGGGTAATATTTTAGATAGTTCACAGTTCGGTTTTAGAGAAAATTGTAATACCACAGACGCCGCTTTTAAATTAATAGAAAATATTAACGCTTGCTTGGAAAATAGAGAAATTCCGTTAGGCATATTTTGTGACCTGTCGAAAGCCTTTGATTGCATTGATCATCAGATATTATTAGATAAACTTAATTACTATGGTATAGTTGACACAGAAAGAAATTGGTTTAAAACATATTTAGTTGCAAGACAAATGTGCACTGAAATAATTCAGATCGATGGTTGTATAACAAAAAAAATTCGCTCGGAGTTTGCGACAGTTCAAAGCGGCGTGCCGCAAGGATCTATTTTAGGACCACTTTTGTTTTTATTGTATGTTAATGATATTGTTCCTAATTTCCCAAACGTAACATTTTCGTTATTTGCTGACGATACCAGCTTGTTGATACGGGAGACTAACAGAAATAATTTAATTCAAAAAACTCATAATATATTAGAAAGTATTTCTGATTGGTTTCTCGCCAACAAGTTGGTTTTAAATTGCAGTAAAACTAACAACATAACATTTCAACTACGCGGAACGACAGACATTATTCTAAAATTAAACGATGATCAAATCCAACCGGTAAATTCAACGAAATTTCTGGGAATTTATATAGACTCTCAACTAAACTGGACCGAGCATACTTCTAATTTAAAAAATAAGTTAGGAAAAGCCATTTATGCAATAATAACCATAAAAAGAAATGTTGATTATTGTACAGCAAGAATTGTATATTTTGCTTACTTCCAAAGTTTACTGCAATATGGAGTAGAATTGTGGGGGGGTCTACTGGTTTCATAGATATATTTATGATACAAAAAAAAGCTATTCGAATTTTGTGTGAATTGTCTTGCAGGGAGTCATGCCGAGGTTATTTTAAAAAAATAGGAATATTTACTCTAGCTAACTTATATATCTACAGAGTAGCTATTTTAATTCATAAAAACAAACATTTAATAAACACACCAAGTGACTTCCATGGTTACCCTGTAAGACGGCAAAATCTCGTATTACCAAAATATAATTATACTACAACGCGTAATGGTGCATTGTACACTGGTATTAAAATTTATAATACATTACCGTCTTATTTGAAATCATTAAATTACAAGGCATTTAAACGTAAATTGAAAATATTTTTAAAAAATTATGAATTCTATTCTTTAAATGAATATTTTGTAAGTATAAGATAGTAGAGCGGTTTATCACGGCCTGCGAAACAAAAAATAGTTTGTACGTACTTAGTTTTGTGTGTGTACTATTTGCTATCAAATGTTTTCGGATTTAAATTAAATGTTTTTTTTTAAGTTTTAACTTTTTTTGTCCTAATCAGCTGTATATTTATTGGATGTAATTAAGTAAGGACATAATTATAGTAATAATTATTGGGGTTATTGACAACGAATTACTNTATTGGATGTAATTAAGTAAGGACATAATTATAGTAATAATTATTGGGGTTATTGACAACGAAATACTTTCCTTACACCTTTAATTAGGTTTGCTGTTACGTATATAAAATGTAGTATTATTACAAAAATGTAAAATAATTATAATATGCTGTAACTGAAGGAAATAAATGTTTACTTACTTACTTACTTACTTACTTACTTACTTACTAGATACAGTTTACGCTTTACGCAAAAAGAAAACGGTAATTATATGTATTTTAATCAAGAAAAAAATAATTATACAGGGTGTTTGAAAAAGTTGGCACTTAAGGAGGTGAAAGTAGAATCAAAAATAGTAAAAAAAGTTCCTATAAATATTGATCCTTCGGACCACCGTTACTGAGATATGGCCCTCCAAAGGGGTCTTATCATTTGAATATCTTTTAAAATAACTTTCTTTCTGCTTAAGATAACGGAATGAAAATCGTAGGTAATAATCATACCATAAGGGTCTTTAACTGGCATAAGTTTTATCAAAATCGGTTATAGATAAGGATAGTTTTGTAACTACTCTTAACAGAAATTTTTCGAATTTTTTTTATTCCTTTGAATCATCAAGTAAATATTATTTTTTAATGAATTAAACTTTTTTTGTTGAAAAAATGTCTACTTTTTTTCGAATTCTGCGTAGTTTAGTCAGAAACAAATATTTTTTAAATAATGTCTGGCTGAGAACAGTAAAATTTTTAAAAACATTTTTATATAGTAGGATTCTTATGTTTCTTTATTTTCTTAGTTGTGATCTTTGTGCTCAACTTTGCATTTCATTCGATTTTTTTACAACCATGAACCATCATGCTTTTACTGACCGTGAATATGCCGATATGCATTTTATTTATGGTTTCTGTAATGGAAATAGTCTGGGCGGCTCAAAGAGAGTATCGGCAACGTTTTCCTGATAGACGGCAAGGCAACTTTCTGCAAGATTGTTTCGGAAAATCCATGCAAGAACGATGAAATCAGGAGCCCTAACTCCAAGATATCGTGAATTTGGCAGTCCATGAACCCTTTGAAAATGGTAAGGGTATAATCTATTTTTCCTAAGCAACTGCCTTACACCCTTACATAAGTATTGTTTGTTCTAAAGCAAGCAGACGCCCTTCTTACAGTCGCAGTAGGATTACGTTCAAAAAATTTCAAAATTACTTCGTTTAAATCATACCTACGCCTCCAGGAATGTTCTAACCTCAAAAAACAGGCCAAAATAGCAAAAAAGTGCTAGGAAAAATAACAATTATTTTTTTTCTATATTCAAATGTTCATTTATATGGTTAAGACTCCGCCGAATGTGAATCCGTGGTTAGAATTGATGGTTCTTTTTCCAATCTAAAAAAACTAGTCAATTAAGGTCAGATATCACGAATTTTCAACAAATAACAGATTCGCGCCAAATTTGGTATACTGGGGTTTTCGGGGTTGCTGATCACGGATCCGAGGTCAATTTTGCAAAATTCAAGATGGCGGATCCAAGATGGCCGACCATATTTTCAAAAAATAACAGATTCGCCCCAAATTTGGTATACTGGGGTTTTCGGGGTTGCTGATCACGGATCCGAGGTCAATTTTGCAAAATTCAAGATGGCGGATCCAAGATGGCAGACCAAATTTTCAAAAAATACACATTCGCGCCAAATTTGGTATACGGGGGTTTTCTGGGTCACTGATCACAAATCCGAGATGAGATTTACAAAATTCGTTTCTATAAATTTAATCACTTAGGTACTATATACTTTGAGAAGGTTAAGACGTGATTGGGTATTCAGGTTATAAACAAAAATATTACAAAATTATTTCGCTATTCTGACCTCGAACGACCCCCAAAACCCCCGTATACCAAATTTGACGCGAATGTGTTATTTTTTGAAAATTTGGTCGGCCATCTTGGATCCGCCATCTTGAATTTTGCTAAATTGACCTTGGATCCGTGATTAGCGAGCCCGAAAATCCCCGTATACCAAATTTGGCACGAATGTTATTTTTTGAAAATTTGTTCGGCCGTCTTGGATCCGCCATCTTGAATTTTGCAAAATTCACCTCGAATCCGTGATCATCGATCCCGAAAACTCCCATATACCAAATTTAACGCGAATGGGTTAGTTTTTGAAATTTTGATCGGCCATCTTGGATCCGCCATTTTGAATTTTGTAAAATTGACCTCGGATCCGTGATCAGTAACTCCGAAAACCCCCGTCTACCAAATTTGGCGCGAATCTGTCATTTTTTGAAAATTCGTGATATCTGACCTTAATTGACCAGTTTTTTTAAGGTTAGAAAAAGAACCATCAATTCTGACCGCGGATTCACGTTTTTCGTGAATTTTTTGCTGTTTCTGGCCTGTTTTTTGAGGTTAGGAAATTCATGTGATATGATAGCTCAATTCTGACACGGGATTCGTGATCAGGAGGCGAAAATACTACGGATAACACATGTCGCATGAAAAGTACAGACAACTTTTTTTTTGAGTGTGGCTGTGTAATTGTTCAAAATTTTATAAATCAATTCTTAAACACATTTGAAGATATCTCATCCAGTTTTGACGAACCAGGAAAAAAGTAGCTACGACTACATCCTAGGAAATGTTATTTAGATTAAAGAAGAAGAAATAATTTATATAAAACCTCGATCTATATTAGTATTAAATACATCGTTAAGAGACTTGTATTTGTGTTAACTACACAATATTTTGAAATTATTTATAATAAAAATAATTTATATCTAAATAAAATGTTAAAAACTTGCAATATATTAACAATATCAATTATAAGAGACACAACAGATAACCGACAAAATGTCTAAAATGATTTTCATATACTTTATTTATATATTTATTTTTTATTTATTTCAAATTTTCGCTCAACTTTCCAATCGAAAGCACAAAGCTAATAAAATGTGAAACATCGCCTTAGTGTTGAAAATGTTGTCACCGTCGTTCTTGGTGGCGAAAATTCAAAATATTTGAAATTATTCAATTTTCAATTATGAAAACATGCATAGGTATTGAATTTGAAATCGACAGAGATGCACTAACCAAATTTGGACAGGGCATAGCTAATACAATGCGAAACATCGCCTTAATGTTAGAAATGTTGTCACCCCAGTTCTTGGTGGTGAAAATTCGAAATATTTGGAATTATTTAATTTTCTTGACTGAAAACATACATAGGTATTGAATTTTCGGAACCGAGAGAGTTGGCTAATTAAATCTGAAGATAGAGCATTGCTAATACAATGCGAAACATCGCCTTAATGTTAGAAATGGTGTCACCACCGTTCATGGTGGTGAAAATTCGAAATAATTGGAATTATTTAATTTTCGAGGCTGAAAACATACATAGGTATTGAATTTTCGAAACCGAGAAAGTTCCGCTAACTAAATTTGGAGATAGGGCATTGCTAATACAATGCGAAACATCGCCTTAATGTTAAAAATATTGTCACCGCCGTTCTTGGTGTTAAAAATTCGAAATGTTTGGAATTATTCAATTTTCGTGGCTGAAAACATATATATCGAATCTGCGCAACCGAGAGAGATGCTCTAACCAAATTTGGACAGGACATACCTAGCTAATACAATGCGAAACAACAACTATCCATAATAACCGACGTTGACTGAATGACTGCATTTTTGAAGTACTTATTTCTTTAATATTGTTTTTCGTTAAAAAAGTGCAGCTGTTGGACAAAACGTCGTATACTACACGCGGTAGTAAAATTTCTCGTGCGTCAAATATTTCAGTTGCTTATAATAACCTTTTCCACTCACTTGAAATGTAAATGTACTATTATAGATAAAAAAAAAATAGATTTTGGGCCTGACTGAGTATTTAATCGTTTTTATTGAAGAATAGGTAAGACCAGCGCACAAATTATAGTAAAACGCAGACAAAACGTATCAAGCGGCAGCATCACCTCATAAATATTTCATGAGGAGTCGATAAACAGCGCGCGGTACGGCCCTGCGTTGACAGCCAGCTTTTTTGCCCAGATATTTATGACATCAGATCCGAGTGTATGCCACAACATGTATCACATCCCCGAGAAAAAACAGGACACAATCGCGCGATGCGATATTGTCTGGGGTGAGTGCGTGCGTCCGCCCACCGTAGCCTGCCTCGATGATTTCCTAAGTATGTTAAATGTAAGGAGTCCCGGCGCATCCGGCAATTTATGGCCGATCCGGCGAGGCGTAGCGGAAACCTAAACACTTTTTTTGTTTCTTAAATCCCCGATACATTGTCTGAAGTTGAATTTGAGTGGAGACGTTCGAAGGGAGGAATTGCTGCGGAATTTATGGTTGATATGTTTATTGATCCATGTGAAAGACACACGCTCGGATCTGCTCCCCCTGAAAAAGCATTGTTTTATTCTTCTCCTTCGCAAATTTCTTTGGATGGAGATACGGCCGCACTTACAGAGCCTGTTTCTTTTTTTATTCTTTACCCCGCCGTTTATATGGGAGCAAACGTGAATTTTAAGGCAGCACAAATGGGACGTTTCCATAATGACATGTTTTGATATTAAATTATTTTCTATTTTTATATAAAAAAAATAAGTAGATTTCTAATGCATTGATATACGACATAAATCCCATTCTTGTAACGTAAATTAAAATTAATTTGAAATTATAAAATTTGTGCATACAAGGTGTCCCACCTATTCTTCCACAGCTCTGGCAATGTCAATAGGTAATATAAAAAAGTGTTCTCACAAAAGTTAACACCAAATCAAGTTCTTCATATTCTAAAATTATTTTCTTCTATGCGCAACCTAACTTAATTTTCTGAAATGGAACACAATGTAGGTACATTATTGCATTTTTTAATTTCTCTTTCAGTTTAAGGCCTTATTTAATGAACTGGGTTTAAAACGTACTGTTTCGGTTTTATTCGACGTAAAATATTGACCTTAGCAACAACTATAAATACAGGGTGTCCCACAGGGAACTGCGTCGATCAATATCTAGGAAAGTACAGGGTGATTCACTATATTTTGACCCCCTTTAACTTTTTTGTTTTAAGAGTTATAAAAAAATGTTAAATATAAACGTTGCACGATTTTTTATGAATTTTTCGAAAATGATAGTAGAAAAACAAATGAAGTCCAAACAAAACGGCCGCAGATGTTAACTTTGTTAAGTTAAATGGAACACCCTGTATATTTTTTACATATTTGGATAGAACATTCCCTGTAGAGCATAGCCATATAGGGTTTGTTGGGTCTATCTCTAACAATAAGCAAGATACTTTTAAAAAACGAAAAGAAGATTTTTTATTAAGAAAATAATACATCTTGTAACTATTAGACCTCTTTACGTAATTGAAAAAAAGGCAGAAATGCCTGAAAAAGGTTTAACAATTACAAGATATATTATTTTCTTAATAAAAAACCTTCTTTTCGTTTTTTAATAGTATCTTGCTTATTATTAGCGATGGACCCAACAAACCCTACATGAATATGCTCGACCGGGAACGTTCCACCCAAATAAGTAAACATATACAGGGTGTTCCATTTAACTTAACAAAGTTAACACCCGCGGCCATTTTGTTTGGACTTTATTTGCTTTTCTACCATCATTTTCGAAAAATTCATGAAAACTCGTGCAACTTTTATATTTCACATTTTTTTATAACTCTTAAAACAAAAAAGTTAAAGGGGGGGGGTCAAAATATAGTGAATCACCCTGTACTTCAACGAAAAATTAGAAAATTTGGCAACATGACAATGTCCCTAGGGCGAACAAAACTAAAATATTTAGAACTCTCCTGTACTTTCGGTTATACCGGAAGTCGACACCAACTCCGTTATTTTAAATAGGACACCCTATATATTATTGCATTTTCGGATTCTACGTGAAATTTGGGGGTCATTTTATTAAATATTCTCCATACCTAGGAGTTATAGATTTTGAGATATTAATATTTTAAAGAAAAAATTTGACGGATGCAAAGGTCCGCCAAGATGCTAGTAACTCTTTTCAGGAGCGTGACATCAGGTTGATTTTTGGTACCTACAAAGGGCATCAGTGACACAAAATTATGGTATACCAACAAATTAAAATATTTAATACTAGGTGTTTCATTTTTGCTGTTACATTTTGATAACTTCAAACAGTTATAACTTTGTTAACTGGAACACCCTGTATTTTTTTACTCTGTCGCATACAGATTATTCCTTTCAAGTCACATAAGCATTGTTAGTATTGCCGTTACTACTTTTAGAGATATTTGCAATTTTCTATTTTTGGACAGTTTTTCTCGTATCACACCTGTTGTCAAATTGGCCATGACCAGAAACACTCCAAAATCAAATGAAATACATTTGTCAAGTTAGTTGTCAAGTTATTGTTGTGTCTGAATAGTTTCTTCCGAAAAATTAAATAAAAATGCCTGGGAATCATTTAAATTATACTAATGAGGATTATTTTAATTTGTTTGTCATTAAATGTGCAGCATATCCTGTTCAGAACCTTGAACATTCTCCCTGAATAAAGAATAAGTTTAAAATAACGAATAATAATTATTCACCTCGTCCATTTTTAGGAACACAGAAACGTCAGTGAGTCTTTTTTTTGTGCTTTGACAGGACATTGCCTTTTTTTCATAGGTAACTATGAGTTTCTTATACGGAACATGATTTTTCGCATTTTAAATAGAAAAGTGGTGATAAATCAGAAACCATCAAAGATAACTGTAGCAACCCTTGTATGTACTAACGTAGATTTTTCTAGTGAATCCAGAAATGCGAAAATATGCAGGGTGTTACAAACGTTTGAATTTCCTCGGATCTGCCAATTTTTAGGGCCTTGTATAAAACTGGCTAATTTTGAAAACACCGTAAGGAACCCCATGACTTCTAGTTACATTGACCAAAAAATAAAGATTTCCGCGTGAACCGTTTCTTTTGGAGCCAACAGTGCTGCATGCAATTTTTATTTCAAATCGCATCTTGAAAACGGCTAATTTTAAATATGGAAAAGTTTATACAAAGTGACCCTAAAATTTTACATAGAATTCAAAAATGCAATAATATACAGGGTGTTTCATTTAAAATAACAAAGTTGATGGTGTAAGCGGAAGTGCAACAGTTTTGAAAATATTTTCATTGAAAAGTTCATGGCCGGTAACCTTGGTATTCAAATTTTCAACAAAATCCCATCATGGTAACTTCGTATCTTTCAAATGAACCAGTTGCATGAATAACCCTGTATATGTATGGTTAGATTCAGAAAAATACGTGGATTCCAAAAATCTAAAAATATACAGGGTGTTCCATTTAAAATAACCTTACTTGTTTTCATATGTCAAAAACGTGACAGTTTATAAAAATTCTAAAAATGCCATGATAAACTACATAAAAAATATTAAAATTTATGTGTTTACACTTTTTTTCCTGTATATTGTAATAAGAGAGTTAGATGGGGGGGGGACAATTATATAACTTACCACTCGTTACATATTGTTCAGAACATTGTTTGGGTCATTGTTTTCGTCCGAAATTTATAACCCGCAGATAAACCCGAATTAAATTCCGGATTTTGTACACTTCCACGTAAACTTCATAACAGCCCTCATCGCCGTCTCGCCGCTGCTAAGCCCTGCCCTCCCGGAATTAAATGCAACAATTAAAACACATTAATACGTTTAATTAATCCCAAACACGGTTAGACGCTCACAAAGGGCCCGTAGTCGCGGTTTCCGGCGGAAACCGGCTGTACGCGCGCGCGTCAGTTAAATGCCTGATGACCAATTTGCGGATAATAACATAACAAAGTGAAATTGTCGTACGTAGACGAGGGTAGCTTTAACACAAATTAAACTATATATCTAGAGTTTCGTTCTGCAGAAGGCTAATCTAATTGCATGTGAAAATTGCCCGGCGCTGGGGGATATCACGTTGGGATGGAATTATTGTCGCAATAAAGGCAACGCGATATTCATACGCGTTTTTGTTTAATTGGTATTTTAATAGGTTTGATTTCAGGTAAATCTTTATTTTTAAATTCTAAATCTGTTTCATCAACAACCGGTTCTACTAATTCAATATTGTCTGGCGGTATTTCGTTTTGTTCCTTTTCAAAAGGTTTCCAAAATGCCATGTTGCAATAATATTAGTAAACAAAATATCTCTCTTATTTCTCCCTTTCGAAATTGTAATATGAATGATTAATAGAAGGTGCCTATAATAAATTAAAATTACCTGAATCACACCAAACTCCACATTGCTGCACTGCAAGGCAATTTGTCGACAACTGAAATTTATGATCCAGTCACCCAGTGCGGCTGTGTATGTACGCCATTTGTCCGCGCGCGCATTCTTCAACTGGGCGTATACATTTCTACGTTTAGTTCGACCAGACCTGTATATGGGTATGATTAAATAAATATGGGAACAAGTTTTTCAAATATTTCAATGCGAGTTGCTGCGTAGTGATCGAGCCTGGTACATACTGTCTAGCAGTTTGGTGTTCAATTGAGATCGGAAAAATTATAAAAACAGTGTAAAGGATTGGTTGAGAAACCGTTAAAATAACATAGTTTTGATTAATATAATATTAGAGTTTTTTACTCTTTATTACTCTATGGGTTCCAACTATTATTGTATTACACCAGGCTAATACTCATGAAGGAGTTAGTAACAAATAATTATCAAAATAAAATTAAATGTTTAAATAATTAATAGAAAAACACATACCTGATATGTTTACATTCTCAAAGAGTGCAATCATTCAGAGAAACATCCTATATTCTTGCTTTCGCCTGTGACAAAATTTGATCACATACGACGATTTAGATATAAATTCCTGACAATCTGTCAAATTACGTAAAATCTTACAAAAAGACCTGCGAAAAGTATTTCCATGTAGTTTCGAGATTAATAAAGGAATGTCTACTTAAAATTGCCTCATGCGGGTAATTGCTTAATTTTATTTGTTTTTTATAATAACGGGTAAATATTTATTTTCCCCTTTGTTTGTTTATATGTTGAAGTTTGTTTTTTATATATTATGGTTCCTTCTTTCCTGAAAATAGCATAATAGTTGAAACTAGTTGAAAAGAGAATTTAAATAATTATATCAATATATTGAATTAAAACACCAAATTTGACCTTTTTGTCTTGATAAATGTTTTACCTTATCTTTATCTCCGGAAAAGTAATATCATATTTTAGATGTTACAAAACAGTTTTATAGTATAAAGTATAGTATATAGTAAAATTTTGTTTAGTACCTACTAGCAATACTGAATCGTTTCCACCCTAAACGGACCAACCCCCTTACCCTCCTCTCCCCCTCCACCCCCTTAAATGAGATGACACACATTTACATTGAATAAAACGATAAAGAAAAAAATCAATAATTAAACATACATGTTTGTGCATATTTAATTACCCTCTTTGAATTTCGTGATTCTGAATTCATAATTGTAATCAGTGATCCAAGAAAGTTTCTATAAACAAATATTTGAGGATTATGAACATCTTTTTAATTTTTTTGTCCGCCATATGGAATACGTCATTTTGAATTTCGTAATTCTGCCTTCAGATTCGTAATTAGAGTCCCAAAAAACCCCACTGCACAAAAATTCATGCATTTTAAAGACATTTCAATTTTTTTGTACGCCATATTGGATCCGCCATTTTGAATTTCGTGATTCTGAGACCAGACTCGTGATCAGCGACCCAAAAACTCTTCATATGTAAGATTCATAGGAATTGAATGTCTTTCGCATTTCTAAGCTCTTTAAAGATTTCTCTAATAAGAGATGGTCTCCCCGGCATTTAAGGGGGTGGAGGGGAAAAGGAGGGTGAGGGGGTTGGTCCGTTTAAGGTGGAAACGATTCAGTATTGTTAGTAGGTGCTAAAAAAAAAATTTTTCAGATTTTTTTCAGCCAAAAATAAATTAGGTCAAAAACCGGCCTTTCTCCTTTGGAAATACTTTGAAATACATATACAGGGTGTAAAAAGTATGACTGCCATAACTTCAGCATGAGATAGAGTAATAATAAATGAACAAAAAAGTTGTATTATATAGGGGCGTAAGATTAACAGTTTTCAAAATACAGCGAGTAGTAGTATTGTGGAGTTTGATCACAACGTGACAATAGCGCTACACAGCTGATTCACACCACGTGTGCACGCAGCAAACTTGTAGTACGGAAAAAATGTAAATAACTATTGTTGTGAAACATTTAATAAATTTCAAGGTAATTGTTTTCCAGTTTTTAAATAAATAAAATAAAATGTATCGATTTTACGTACGAAGATAGTGTTGTGCTTAAATTTTAGTTCGAATTGTAGTAATTATGAATCTCTTAAAACAGGAACTTAACTTTTAATCAAATTATGCATTTAAAAAATATGTAATTAAAGTACCCAAAGATTCACGTCGTTCAAATAATCATACGTATTAAAAATAACTTATGGACTTACCAAAAACAAAATTTTAATAGTAACAGTAATTTTTAAACGCACAACAACAACAAACTACAGCATATGCTCAAAATGTCCACCACCATTTTCAATGCACGCGCGATACCTTCGAATCCAATTTTCCCGCTGGAAAACACCTCAGGAAAAGGAAATAGTGGTACGCAAAAAACACTCCAACACAGTCCAATTCCAGATACCAACACCAACTGAATTGCGTACTGCTGGACAGCTTAGTACCTCGTGTTACACGCTGCGCAGTTGTCACATCGCTCGATATGAATTTTATCGAATTTTAAATTTATTACAATGCTAATTATTTTTTAGATTTAGGCATAAAAAGTTAAAAAAGTGATAAATATTGTATTTTATGGTATTTTATGCACGCAGTTATGTCAATATTCCTAAATTAATCGAACTTTTATACATCAAGTTGAAGACTTTGATAAATTTTTCCTCGGAAATGGTTGAGTTTAGGTCCCATGTCATATAAGGTTTTTTTGTTTATTTTAATGTATTCTATCTTCTGTTAAAATTAAGGTAGCCAAACTGCTAACATCCCGTATAGAAAGCGTACAGACCTATCCTACCGTCAAAGGTCAATGACCCCGCAACAAAGGTCAGTTAACTGGTCAAATAATCTGTAATGTAGCTTCAGTTTGACATGATAATTCTTCAACACCATTGACCCCTGGGAAGCAAAAGTTCTATAGTTGACATTTGCCACACCTTTGACAGTGAGTAATTGGCCTTTAACCCTTATATACATTATTCACATGATATTTGAAAGTTTTCGAGGTATTTCGATATAGCTGCAGATTTCTTGAAGGAATTTAAGTTTTAATGTATCCACATTATATCTTAAGTCTTAAGTTATCTAAGTAGTGTCATGTATTTAGTAATGGTTGAAGTATTTCAATATTTTAAAAGTTTCCAATACAATTTTAATACTATTTTGATGTATTCTGCTATCGTTTTTAAAGGTGTTTTATTAAGTTTGGCAGCGAATTTGAGGAACTTTTATGCGATTTACAGCTGCTAACTTATTACATTGTCTTCTATTGCTGTTTTGATAGATTTTACAGTTTATATTTTATGATTGTGATGGTTTTGAAGCTAATGCCGATTTAAAGAAATCTGATGTATTTTTAAGTTGTTTTGATGCATCATATGCGTTCAGATTGTTGTGATGTATTTTGTTTTATTTTCCGTTTGCCTGAAGTCGTCTTTCAAGCCTGTACCTATAGATGTACTCAGTGCATAAGACAGGCTTTCTCATCTCTCATCTTTTCCCCGCATCTTGCTGTCATGTCTAGTTGTGGACATATTCGATGTTAAACAGCACGTTTTAAGCCCATTGTAAGTTTTTTAAAGTACGCCTTAAATTGAAAAAATGCAATAACCAGAGTATTCAACGCCCATAATAAATACATAATTAAAAATAATTTTAAAGTATAAAGAAATTGCATGGCTTATATGAAATATTTTTTGTATTATGTACTCCTGTCATGTAGTACCAAGTATTTATTTTTATAATTTAAGTTATTTTAAAAAACTCGCCAATTCAGTACACGCATTTCAACATAGATCTCTGTTATTGTGACCATTTTGTTCATAAAATACTCTTTTCACAACTCTAATAATTTACATAACTAACTCAAATATTATTTGTCAAACGCCCAGCGATATTACATTTTTTTCATAAATTTTAATTTCATATATAATTCACACTGTCTGGGTGACATGATTAAGGGACTCTTTTATTTTGATAAGAGCAATTTTTCAGCCGGAACTGTCTCAATAAAACATTATTATAATGCAAATTGGACACCGTGTAGCTATATCTCGTAGCTTTCATAAAGCTGCCATGATACTTTTATATAACTGGATAAAATGCGTAGACGAGTTCGCCCTTAAGCGGCTTTTGATGAAGTGCTTCCACAAAAGGCTCTGCTGGGACTAATGTACACTTTTTGTTAATTATACCTCTCAACTTTTTTTACTGCTCTCTCGAAAAAGGTACTCTTATATAGGACAATCGATGTATATACAGAGTGTTTACAAATTGACTTTACGTAACATAAAATTGTTAGCATATTGAGAACATCATCCACTGTCAGAAAATTCAACTTCAACACTAAACGAACACGTTTTCGGTTGTTCAAAGCGTCATTTGTTCTGGAGTATAAATAGTGAGGAACAAACTAACAAACTTCCGTAAGCTTCTACTTTTCTTTAGGTTCTGTATATTGCAGTGGCGGCTCGTGACATTGTGAATAGGTGAGGTTGTTGCTGCGTGGCTGCATGGGCGAAGTTAAGTCATCGGATCTGGGGGTGCTAAAGCCCTAATATGAA
Source organism: Anoplophora glabripennis (assembly GCF_000390285.2). NCBI lineage: Eukaryota > Metazoa > Arthropoda > Insecta > Coleoptera > Cerambycidae > Anoplophora > Anoplophora glabripennis. Next base: position 1,013,743 of record NW_019416383.1, on the reverse strand, counting down.
AAAATGTATATATTTTTTTCATTTTATTTTTGTGTATGTATCAAAGTTAGGTAAGCATATTTTTCTACCAATTCATAAATATTAAAAGTAAATGAAAAAAAAAATTTTTTTCAGTCAAATAATTTTATTTTAAATTAAAATAAATAGAATATCGTCTAGAATAAGGGATTTTGAAATGTCACTTTCAATGTTAGCAAGTGCTAAAGAACTGAATCGGTCTTGACCCACGGTTGACTTTAAAATTTGAAAATGTGTCGTTTCTGACAACATATGTAATATCGGATATACTAATATTTTCGTCCCGTTTCCTGACAAAGTTCTTTATTACGGTCATTTCCGCCTTTAAAGCCTCTTTATCAATTCCGACTTCTGTTGGGCAGTGATGCCGACTTGGCTTCGATTGAAATAACTTTCAAGTATGAAGTTATTAAATTATACAATTTTTTTGTCAAAAAATGTATGTTTTTTATTTTCTGTTCTGATGTGTATGTGTAATAATGTTTTTGGGGGGCTAATTCGGATTTTGGGGGGGCTTAGCCCCAAGCCCCCCCTTAACTTCGCCCATGCGTCGCTGTTTTACTAGGTTTTTAAATGTTTAATGTCAAATGGCTAAATGAACTTCAGACAATTTTAGATGCATTTACAATATTATCGATATTCACGAGAAGAATTTTCATTCAAATTTTATAAAAAATTAGGAATATTTACGTATTTGATTATTTCATTAATCTGCTTTCAAATAATAATAAATTAAATAATATCAGAACTTTAAAAATGTTATTTACAATAAAATTAATAGAAATAAAACAAAATGATATATTTACCTAATAATTTACTTGGTTTAAGAATATTAAAAATATGATAAAAACATAAAAACAAATTTTCATAAGGCCACTTTTAACAAAATATTCGTCGGTCTTTTAAATTTGCAAATTAACTTATAATATCTTCATAAAATTGAGGATCGGCACTAAGACTTTGCAATAATTCTTTATCTACCGCCATCACTGATAAGTTGTTTAAGAGTCCTTGTGTCATCGTATTTCTTAAGTCTTAATGCGCTTAAGACACGAGAAGTTTCTTTCTAGCAAGACACTTGCGGCAGGACTTGTTAAAACTAGTCAAAACAATTCGTATATTTCCGAAAATATCATTTTAAATTCCTTCTATAATATTTGCACCGATTTTTGAACTTCTAAATTACGAAATTGTTCGTCTCTGTACAAAGTATTATGTTCAGTTTTCAACCTATCTATTTCAAAAACGTTTGGATACATTTGTAATAAACATTCAAATGATTTTTCGGGAAATTTGTTTGCATATTCGGGAAATTTTTAAGAATCTACTAAGGTGAGAAAATTTAAATCATGTAAATTCCCAAAACGAGTACTTAGTTGAAAGGAAATGCAATCTATAATTTCGTAGCACAGCATTTTGCAGCCCGAAAATATTTCTAAGGAAATTGCTTTTTATTTACTTTAAATTAATACCTGCCTTGTCCTTGTCGTTAAAGCCTTAGTACTATCACCACTCACAGCCACGCGTTAGGCCGTTTTCACACTGGCCGACACGACACCGACACGACAACGACAACGATGACGGTGGATGCGTAATCTCAAATAAATAAATGATGTTTTCACACTCGCCGATATATCGATATCGTGTCGTCACAGGCAACGACGTCTTCGGCGAGCTCGCGTCGTCAGCGGTTTTTTAAATATTTTTATTTAGTTTTTGTGAGTGGTGCGAAATTTTTTGGTTAAAACTAACAGTTTATACGATACGCGTCGCCCAGTGTACGATTATAGCTGTTCTTAGTTAATATTTGTTTTGTATAATAATTGTAGAAATGTCTCCTATGTATGATCCAGTATGTATTGAGGATAATTGAGGATAAAAATGATTTTTTAAATTGCGAGAGACCTGTGCCCTATTCTCTCGATATGGAAAAAAGGGGAAGTCAAAAGACAACGTGTACGTTCGAAAGTTTCGGAATGAATGGTATTCGGAGTATAAGTGGTTGTGTGGAAGTGTTCATTTAAAAAAACTTTTCTGTATGCCGTGTTTAATTGTGGGTGTAAAGTCGGGCGTGTGGAATAAGAAGGGATTTAACAATTTTGGGAACGTCACGCGAGGCTGTCGTAACCACAAAGCTTCTTTGGAACATACATGTACGGTGTGCGTTAATGTTCGCAGAAGTCCACAAGCCGAACTAATATTTCTATTTTTTATAAAATCTAAATGAAAATCCTTCTCACGAACGTCAGTTTTTCGGTAATATTGCAAATGCAACTAAAAATTTCCAGATTCATTTAAAACCGTTTGACCTTGAAAGTTTGGAAATTTTGCCTGCGGCGCTTTTTTTTTCTTTTTAGTCAATCAATGAATATGCTTCACCTATTCTCAATGTCACGAGTCGCTACTGACACCAACTAAGAGAACTATAATATCAAAAAGACCCACCACAAATTACTAAATAGGCTTATGTGATTCTTGGAAACAGTTGCAGGGATTTTTGTCTTCTATTGGAAGAAGTTAAATTTCTTTTACTTCGTTTGACTAAATCTAAAAGCAGCTTTGGTACAATGAGGCTACTAAATCTATGAGATTTCACTTAGGTTGATTATATGCGTTATCTATGTAATATCGTATCATAAGTTGAATTGTTTTAAGCCTAACTGTCGCAATTTTAGGAACAATTGTGTGAATTTTCATGTCAATGTTTTGCTATCTGCCAAAGTTGAGCACCTCTTAATCGTTGCACATCTTCTAGTTCAACACCTATGTGTGGTGTGTGGTGTGTGGTAATAAGTTCTAAAACTAGCTTTTGACGATTTTCATTTCGCGCACACGTGTTTCATACTGCCGCCGGCTGAATTAACTCCTGCAAAGTCGATATAAAAGCTATATACAAATTTTTCATACCATTCCCGTCCCTGTGCAGGACTTATTTAATACGTTCCGCTCGTATTTCTGTATTAGGCGGTGATGGTTAGTAATGCCGAAAAGCTTCTCGTCTTGATCAAAATAAAAATAAGAGAGCGCCAGTAATTTTATTTATACCGCATAAAGCTCCCTTTGTTCTTCCCTCCCGGTGCGATATGCATTATAGAAAATAATAAAATCCCGTTATCTTCGGGAGTAAATCGGATTCCGAAGTCATATCTGAGCAACTTTAAAATTCCAATAAGTCGGAATGGGGGCTATGTGTTTTCCGAATGTTGTTGGCCGTCTTGATTTATGCGGCGTGCGCACTGGATTAGGAGAAAGAATAATGGATTTATTTAAGTTTGGCCCGGCAAAAAAGATATCTGCATTCGTTCATGCTGTTTATTTATGGGCGGGCGGATGGGGATGCAGTGCCCCTCGCTGGGAGGTTCGCACACATACATCTATGCGTTTTATTGTCTTGGCACTTTCATAAATCCGGTCGAGTTTTATAAGACGACTACCAGCTAGCTCCAGCTAGCTGCTAGCGCCTCTGGTATCCGATGTCTCCTGATCTACAGGGCGTCCACAGTATAAGTGAGTTTAACATGTGGCAGCGTACAGAGTCGTTTTCATTTTATTTACGAATAAACGTTTCCCTTTTCCTAAAATGGTGTTTCTATTTGTTTCGCACATTTTAGGTTGGCCTTGACAGGTAAGTAACAATCAACATGACAGCTGTCTCAGGTTTTTATGGTCGCCTCGCTCACCGGACTTATCCGTGCTGGATTATTTTATTTGGGAGCCAATAAAAAATAGTGTCAGAGTACTCCAGTAACAACAAAATAAATTATATGCATAGAGTAAGGCAAGCATTTGGGCATCTATCACCGGATTCTTGTGGGTCACGAGGACCTAATCCGACTGTGTGAAAAATGTTTAGAAGTTGTTCTAGTTTTTAAGTTATCTACTATTTTTTGTGTAATCACTTAAAATCATGTAAATCATTGCGAGGGTAACTGTGGAATTTTTACCAAAACTTCAAAATAAACAACTAAACTGTCAATTTGTTGTTAGTCTCTTGCAGTGACAGTTTAATTTAGTGTTTATAAGAAATGGAAACCAATACATATTCAAATGCCGATATTTTAAATTTATTATTCATTCACGGACGTTGCAATGGGATTATAAGCATGTACAGTTTTCAATGAGACATATCCAAATTTGCCACCAATGAGCAGAAAAAAGTTAAGAAGAATTTTAGCAAAACAACTAGAATATGGTCGAATTAGTACAGAAAGAATTATACCAAAACCAATAACTTCAAATGAAGATAATGTAATAAATGTGCTAGCCTATTTTAATGTTCATCCAGACTCCTCAATTCGTGCCGCAGAGTATGATATAGGCATTTCAAGAGCGTCTATTCACAGGATGCTAAGAACTAATGATTAGAGAGCGGACAATGTGTGACTTTAACCCGAAGAATAGGTCAAATTTTGGTAGAGATGTGTACGCGTTCAAAAATGTATTGTGTATAAACTATGCAAAATATAATTATTACGTATAGCAAATATATCGTATTATCCTCGCGAAGATTTCTATCCTTTATTTAAAATCCATAAATCATGTGAACAGGTTAAATAACGAGAAAATAATTATGTTAATTTAGTTCTAAAGAAATGAAATGACACCCGCGCCCATCTTTAGTCCTTCCGTCGACATCGGTTGCGTTTATCGAATTCCTATTGGTCAGAATTCAAACTGCAGCTCTGTTATGAATGGAGCGTGAGTTAGACTATTCTATCATGTGCGTCGCCTGAGGGTATTCGTTACATTGACTCCTAATTTCCAATTAAAAGAACGACACTATTTTTAACCGAACTTTATTTAATAAATATGTAGTATACAATTTCTGATTTTCTAAATATTTTATAACGCCTAAAAATGTATGTACCGTGGAATTTTCGTGAATTATCACGTAAATTTCCGATGCATACCCGACACACCACTGCGTCACGGGTAATGTATCTAGGTTTATGAATGACATATCTATGTTCAAGGTTAAAGTCACAAATTGTCCGCTCTCTGCTAATGATATGCATCCATACAAATTTAAGCTACTTTCTGCTCTTCATCCGGGTGACGCCGTGCATGTACAATTTTGTGAAACGACGTAAATGCGATACCAAGAAGATCCACAATTTTTGCAACATATTATATGGACAGACCAGCCAAAATTTACGAGAGAAGGTATTTTTAATAGACACGATAGTCATTTGTGGTCAACTGAATATCCTCATGTTATCCGGGAAAGAAACTTTCAAAATAAATTTAGCGTAAATGTTTTTTGTCTAATTAAAGATAACGAAATTTCTTACCATATCTACGGAGAAAATTTAAATGCCGACAGATATCTCAATATTTTGCAAAAGGTTGTGGCAGATTTTCTAGATGATATACCTTTAGACCAACTAAGGAAGTCTTGGTATCAATTAGACGGGTCTCCACCTCACTGTCACAATCAAATCGATCAACAGTTGACTGAAATGTTTGAAAATAGATGGATGAGACGCCTAGGACTGTGGAATTGGCCAGTGAGGTCTACGGAACTCACTCCATTAGATTTTTATGTTTGGAGAGTAATAAAGCAAAAAGTTTATTCTACACCCGTTGCTTCAAAAGAGGATTTGATTGCTCGAATACGAAGAGTGTTCCATGAATTGCCTGCAGCTGAAATAGCAAAAGCGGTGACTGATCTCTAGAATCCACAAGTGCTTAGCTGTTATGCACTTATGACTTTTTTAAGTCATTTTTTTATCTTAGTGCATTAGTATTATCAACATACATAATTAAAATTGTGTATTACTATGTATGAAGTTAATTTTTTAGAATTCTTCTTAACTTTATCCTGTTCATTGGTGGAAAATTGGGATATGTCTCATTAAAAACTGTAAATGTTCTGCTTAGAATCCCATTGCAACGTCTGTGAATAAATAATAATAAATAACTGGTGACAGTTTAGTTGTTTGTTTTGAAGTTTTGCTAAAAATTCCACAGCTATCCTCGCAAGAAATTACATGATTTTAGGTGATTACACAAAAAATAGTAGATAACTTAAAAACTAGAAGAGATAGGTATAGGGAACCCTGATACCGTTCGAAAGAGAATAAAATTGTGTATCAGAATATAGAAAAACATACAGGGTGTTCCATTTAAAAAAACCGACTTATGAAGGTTTGAAGTTAACTAAACTCGGCATTAAATTTCTAGCACCCTGTATGCAATTAAGCCACTTTGAAAGTATGGATGGGAAGCTTAGGGGTCTAGCTATCCCCCCTATAAATATTGTTGCTTTATCTTTCTTACTATAAAATACACATGGTTTAAAGCTAGTGACTGTTTCTCTCCATTTTTTTTTTAATTAAGTATCCCGAAAAGGGTTAATTTTAGGAATAGGGAAACTTCATAAAAGTCCACCTAAAATAACACGTAGAATCCAAAATTGCAATAATATATAGGGTGTTCCATTTAAAATAAGCAAGCTGATGGCGACTTCCGGTATAACCTGAAGTGGTGCCCGAAAACCCGGTATCCCAAATTTTCAAAATTCAAATCGATGTAGTCTCTGAAATAATTCTAATGGGCCGACACCGTGAGACACCCTGTATGCATATGTAAAAAGTTGTGAGGAATCGGAATATGAAATTAGAAAAACAATTGCACATCAATTTAAAAAGATTTCATCAAAAACCTGATCGGAGAGGATTTTTAATTATGTCATAATTGTTATTTTATGAGCGAAATGGCCGAAAAAATAATCATACGTAAAAACGCCTAATTCAAAAAACAAGAGCTTTAAATCCCTGGTATATTAACGACCCTGTATACTATCCAAATGTTTTTTTAATTCTTTTTTTAAAATAATCAATTGCGTACGAGAACCTGAAAGAAGACTTTATTGTGTAATAATTTCAAATTTTCCGTGAAATAAATTTATTGTTGAAACCTGGGCCAATCTAAATTTCTCGGAATCGTAATTATAACATTTCGCACGGGCGAATTTGAAGAAGCCTCAAAATCAACGGAATAATTCGAAATACAGCAATATTGCGGTAACAATGAAATTACGTCATTAACTGTAATTAATTGCTGCCAAAAGTTAGGCCCCAATTCACAAGGAAACAACGTCTAATTTGCATTGATTTCAAGTTATAATATTGGTAACCCTTCTCTGCTATGGCAGATCGTCAGGGCTTGTTCACAGGTTGTGTCAGGTTCTAATTTATATTTGTATACAGTTACTATAAATCTACCACGTGGATAATTGGATATAAAGAATCTGTAGGTGTGAATTTAAGAACGAATGATTTAGAAACATGGGTGAATAGATAGATTTTTAAAATTTTTTTTGCAGTAAAACATTAATTTCCTTTTTTATGTGCTATATGCGTCTATTAATGGGTAGGGTACCACATATTACAATACATTAACATATTAACAGTAATTTAATAAGCAATCTTTTGTAAAAAAATATGCCAACAAAACTTCATCCGTTTCATTTGTTTGTACTACATTTTCTGTCTTTCAAGCTTTTAATAAAGCGTCAAATATTGTAGTCTTTCTGATCTCAATTGAAGGCCAAACAGCTAAGCAGTATGTACCAGGCTCGGTCGCTACGCAGCAACTCGGCACTAAAGACTAGTTCCTATATTTATTTAACTGTACCATATACAGGTCTGGTCGAATTGAACGTGGAGGTGGTAGAAATGTATACGCCCGATTGAAGAATGCGGGCGCGGGCAAACAGCGCACTGACACAGCCGTACTGGGCGACTGGGCCATAAATTTCAGTTGTCGACAAATTGCCTAGCAGTGCAGTGCAGCAATGCAGAGTTTAGTGCGATTCAGGTAATTTTAATTTATTTTAGGCACTTTCTATTAATTATTAGAAATAAGAAGGATATTTTGTTTACTAATATTATTACAACATGGCATTTTGGAGAACTTTTGAAACGGAACAAAACGAAACACCGCCCGACAATATTGAATTGAATTGAACCGGTCGTTGATGAAACAGATTTAGAATTTGCCCATAGCACTTTTTTTTTCTCGGAATACACTGACCAGTAATTTGTCCCGCGTGTATCAAGTTGTCGGAAAAATAAAACAATATATCGTTTCCTATATGTTTTTGTCCTCGATACGGTTTTTTTAGGGAAATAAGATAAACAGCTTGATAAAGATTTATTTCTCTTCTTCGTTCCCAATAAAGAGGGCACGAAATAATATATATACATCGGAAGTCGAAAGTCCCATTGCTAATCGAAGCTATAGTGTACAGCATGACGTGAAAATAACAGAAAAAAATTGACTTACATGCAAATGGCGTCCGCTAACCAGTCTTAGAGTTTAAAATGTGTATTTTAACTCTTAGGAATTAAATAATTTCCAATAGAGATCAAAACCACCAGACGATTAAAAAATATAATTTTCACTAAAAATATTTTAATTTTTCGCAAATCTCCGCAAGAGGGCGCAACTGTTCGAGGAATTTTTAAAATTGACTAAATGAAAAAAATGCCTTATTAACGTGGATATATTTTGAATCAGTTTTAATCGATAGCCCATTTCCTAAACCTTTTCCTAATGACATATTTTATTTCTTCTATAGGTAAATAAAAGGGTGGAATAAGTTTTTGTTGTTAATTTGAAAAAATGCTGTATTTTCGGATTGCTTTAAAGGATTTTCTTACAATTGGGTTTGTAAAATTACAATACCTTACAGATTTAATAAATGTTTTACTGATGGGAAAAAGTTGGTTAATAAAGGTATAAAATGGAGATATGTTGAAACCTAATTTTAAATGGAACGATATACTTTTTTCTAAGTCATTATAACCAACATTTAATTAAAGTAAAACTGGTCAAAACCCCATTCCGATAATCTCAAACCGTTTAGGAGATATTGAGATTTTCCGAGTTTAGTTAACTTCCACAGCAGCGATCCTCGCAAGAAATTACATAATTTTAGGTGATTACACAAAAAATGTAGATAACTTAAAAACTAGAACAGATAGGTATAGGGAACTCTGATACCGTCCGAAAGAGAATAAAATTGTGTATAAGAATATAGAAAAAACACAGGGTGTTCCATTAAAAAAAACTGACTTATGAAGGTATGAAGTTAACTAAACTCGGCATTAAATTTCTAGCACCCTGTATGCAATAAATCCACTTTGAAAGTATGGATGGGAAGCTTAGGGGTCTAGCTATCCCCCCTACAAATATTGTTGCATTATCTTTTTTACTATAAAATACACATGGTCTGAACTTAGTCACTGTTTCTCTCCATTTTTTTTTCTTTAAATTAAATATCTCGAAAACAGTTAATTTTAGGAATAGGGAAACTTCATAAAGGTACACTTAAAATACCACGTAGAATCCAAAATTGCTATAATATATAGGGTGTTCCATTTAAAATAAGCAAGTTGATGGCGACTTCCGGTATAACCTGAAGTGGTGCCCGAAGACCCGGGATCCCAAATTTTCAAAATTCAAATCGAAGTAGTCTCTGAAATAATTCTAATGGGCCGTCACCGTGAGACACCCTGTATATGGTATAGTATATCGTCAAAAGTTTTTTCGAAAAGTTGTAAATAACCCTATTTGTATAATGAGGTCATTCCGTAAATTTTCAAAAACGTTCTTATTTTGTATACTCAAAGTATTGCTCATGATTAGGCGATTTTGAAAATTTCAACTCAATTCGTTGAGCGGTTTTCAAACTATATGATTTTTAAAATGAAAATATTTGTCACAGCTGTGTCAATGTAATGACGTCACCGCATGGGACGATCAGCCGGCTTGAAGCTACTTCCAGATGCGTTTCTGCATCTACAGAATGTTTTACCGTTTGTGCATATTAAATTTAAAAAATTGAAGCAAGTTTCGTAAAAGCAGATTCTTCTAATTTGTCAGAATTAGGTTTGTTATTGGTGATGGATTTTTTAAATAAAAACCACGACTTTATCAGTTCTGGTGATGAGAGGAGTGAAAATGCAAAGGTTACATTTCAATAAAGTGTAAAACTTCTTTAAAGTACGTTTGTAGCGAAGGTTTTGATGTTTTTGTACAATAAGAATAGTAATAGAATAAGGATTATGCCTTTAATTGGACGAAACCGTTTCTCTCACAGGTTTCAAAGATTTACCTAATCGAATAAAAAATTCGTATTACTATTTTTATTCCCATGGAAACTATATAAAATGTATCTATAATTTCTTAGAAATATATCTGCCTGTTCAGCGGATACTCAGCGCGCCAATTTATGATTTTTTTAAATAAAATTCTATTTTTTTGCAGAGAACCTTAAAATTGTAATATCTTTTTATTAAGCAAATAAAAAAAATTGCTGAATGAGCCCATTAGTAACGACTACACTGCATCTTTCATGAAACATTAACCTAGACGATTGAGGTTTTTATGTCAAAATGTTGCATGCTTTGAATTAGAAGAAAGAATATATTTTTAGCTATTTTAACGTTCTTTCTCATTTGAAAATAAAATTAAAACAAAGAATAGAAAAGTATATTACAATTACAATAAACTTGATACTAAATTTAAAAAAATTTAATCTTCCTTTTTAACGCAGTCTATCTCAACAATAAAGCATTTTCAGGTCCACTTTTCTCTCGTTTGTAATTTTATACCCTGTTTTTGCACGCCGGCAAATTTTTCAGCTTGTTTTTCAGCCTCCCCCACAAACACTCGTGGCATCTCCGCCTTGACACCCCATTCTAAATTCGCGCTTTTTGACAGCCCAAAAAATAACAGTTGCAATTCGTACGTAGGTATTCCTTATGAATATTCAGCTCGCAAAAAAACCCTATATTATGCATGCACTCGGATAATTGTGCCTGACAAAAGTCAACCTCAATAACGTTTAGCCCGTGGAGGAGATGGTATATTTGGCCGCGGGCATATTATCCCGGTGGTATGTTTGCTTTGACGCGCATTTTACTTTGATGTTGATTTCAGTCGACTGAACCTGCTCCCGGGCCCCTTATATCCTGAAATAATGCATCTCCTCACGGTTTTTATCGAACCCAACTTCAGCATTTACACTTTATGTGTCACTTGAGGAAACTTTATAAAGTAGTAAAGCGTCTCGAACTATTAAATAATACTTAGCGGAGAGATTTTTCGTGAAATAAGATAAGAGACGTTACGGGCTTTTTAGGGGAGCTTCGCGCACCAAATTTAAATGCAATAGCTCCGCGTTTAAGTTCATTCCTTAAAGCTAGATGCTCTTGGAACGATTTATGCCTGCTTTACTGCCTAATTATTAAATGGGCATCTTTTTTATTCAATAGTTTGATACGTACAGGCTGTAAATGTAAATAGGAGACACATTTATACGGAGGATACTTTTGACCTTCACATAAACTCAGCAAAAAAAATTGAAGCAGTGGATAAATTTTCAACTCTTTTGGTGATTTTTGAAAAGCTGAACAGAAGAATCTTGAAGCTTGAAGATTCTAGTTTTGAAATCTTGAGATGGAAATTTTTTTTAGCATAATTCTCGACGCAATCAAAAGAGATAATGCTGGGCAAAAATTTTTTTTTTTTTTTCAAAACTGCACATGAGCTCCGAAATTATTTTTCTGGTTTAATCAATGCCAGGCTCTTTTAGCTTGATTCATCAGCCTTAATATAGTTTTTTTTATTTTTTGTACAATTATTTCTCATTGAGATATCGAGCGATATTGAGTAAAAAGTCACTTTTTTTATCATCGATATCTCAAGAACTAATGATTGTTAGTCAAGTTAGTATCTCAATGAGAAATAATCGCACAGAAAATTTAAAAAAAGACAATTAACCCTGGCATTGATTAAGCCAGAAAAAAAAATTCTGAGCCCATGTGCAGTTTTCAAAAAAAAAATTCTTATCAAGATTTCAAACCTAGAATCGTCAAACTTCAAGACGCTTCTTTTGAATTATTCAGCCTTTCAAAGATCAATAAAAAAAATTTGGAAATATTTTTGCTTATAATTTTTTTTGCTGAGTATATGCTTACTCAGACTGCATTGTTAAAACTGATTATTTTCAGCCTTTTTACGTAATTTTCGTACTCGTCACGGGACAAACTAGTGTGATCTCAATGAATGGAGCCGTTAGTCGCAACGCACACACACTTGGGAACTGCGGTAAGCATTGTTGTCAAACCTCATAATTTAAATGAAAGGTGGACAATTTTATTAAGAAACAAATTTCCACACCACCTGTTGTGAATTAATACTCTCTAGCACGTTGCTTAGTTTGAGTGGATGTTCCAGGAGTCCTATCATCTCACACAAACGAAAATTTAATTGTAATAGTCCATCTGATATCGTCTTATGGCAACAACATCGTTTTCTCCTAACAAAAGATATGATCTAACCATATCAACTCTTTCTTGATTCATATACATCCTTTTAGAAATTCACTTAGGAGTTTAATGATAATTTAGGTGACAGTTAAGATGAAAAGTGACAGTTCATAATAAAATGTAAATTTTGATAAATTAATAAAAAGTGTCCATAAAATAATGGAATTTAGCAAAAGAAAAATAAAATGGTATTGAAAATGTTAAATTTGAAGTGTACAAATTAAGTAATAATCTGATTGGTTGAAATTTACGTGAAGTGAGAATTTATAAATTTATAATCTATTGTTTCAATATACAAATTTCAATCCAGATTATAACAATACTATTTTATTTTTTAAACAAATTTAATGAAATATTAAAACATTTTTTTTAATAATTAGTCTCACCACGTTTAGAACTGACTACTGAGATAAATCATCATGTTATATTAAAATTTGCATTTACTAATTTCGGAGACTAATTTCGGACTAATTTTAATTACGGAGGCTAGCCCCCGTTGTTCTTCGTAAGCGTTTGGATCGGGGTCGGATTCTGATTAAATTTATACTGTGCAGAATGCCCCAACGGCAATCATTTGATTGCGAGTAAAAAATTAATAAACAATGTTAATATAAATTAGCCTTTTTCTGTTAGACTGATGCATTCGCTGAATAAGAAAAAAGAGTAAAAAAACACTGTATTTTGTTTAGAACGACACAAAGTTGTGGTACTTATTTTTTGGAGAAAACTAAGTGTTATTTTGTTATTTTATTACTTTATTTTTCTTTTTATCTTATAATAAATTAGGTATTAACTTCTTATTGTCCACATCAGACAACAGAGTGAAAACAGAAAACCTTAGACTTTAGGCTTCACCAAACTTGTACTAATATGACCGTGTGCATCCCAACAAGAATTCTAGTATTTAATTAAGGCGCCAACCACTTCGGTGGCCAATAAATACACAGCATACAATGGCGGAATAACAGCAAACTACATTTACAGTGAAAAGAGCGCCGCCACCATTTAACATAATTAATTTGAAATGTAAATTGGATTCCTGAGGCCGCCAGGAACAAAACGACGAAAGTGAAGGAAGCCGTTTGTGATGTAAAGGAAACAATTAAATGCACATGTATACACAGAGGTAGGGCCACGGCGTTCTCCGCTACAGAATGGAGTGTCGTTGAATGGGCGACGTCGGGATACACGGTCGTTAGGCCTTTCAGTTATTTGGCTTCGAAGAAGTGACGACTGGGTACGGTAGACTCGAGAAAATCTCAATTATAGCCGAGAGAAGCCATGACGCGGTCTTTAGAAACTGTGAATTTTGTCCAGCGGGACCAGGAATCAATATTCGGTCACGTAGAACAAAAGATATATAACTGGCTTGAAAAAATTTCAAGAAGAAGTCGTAACTACGTATTGGTCGTCATACGTGACATACGTCGATAGTCCATTGAAAAGTTACATTTGGGGTTGCAAAAGTCAGAGCACGCAATTTTATTTTTTGGATGTCAAGAGGGGGTTAGTGTAAAGTTAAATNATACAGCTCGTTGAGAAATGAGGTTAAGTTGGTCGCTATAAGCTACTCCCTACGTCCAATGTGTCAGAGCCAACTTCGACCACGTTTTTATTTGAACGCTCGTTACATCGTTTTACATATTGTAACAGGTAGATATTGACTTAGGAGTTTTTATTATAAAATAATATCTATGTATAATGGAAGTTAAGGTTAAAATACATCAAGTAATGACATACTGGATAGATGGTGACGAAATAGTAATGATAATTTAGGTGACAGTTAAGATGAAAAGTGACAGTTCATAATAAAATATAAATTTTGATAAATTAATAAAAAGTGTCTATAAAATAATGGAATTTAGCAAAAGAAAAATAAAATGTTATTGAAAATGTTAAATTTGAAGTGTACAAATTAAATAATAATCTGATTGGCTGAAATTTACGTGAAGTGAGAATTTATAAATTTATATTCTATTGTTTCAATATACAAATTTCAATCCAGATTATAACAATACTATTTTATTTTTTAAACAAATTTAATGAAATATTAAAACATTTTTTTTAATAATTAGTCTCACCACGTTTAGAACTGACTACTGAGATAAATCATCATGTTATATTAAAATTTGCATTTACTAATTTCGGAGACTAATTTCGGACTAATTTTAATTACGGAGGCTAGCGCCCGTTGTTCTTCGTAAGCGTTTGGATCGGGGTCGGATTCTGATTAAATTTATACTGTGCAGAATGCCCCAACGGCAATCATTTGATTGCGAGTAAAAAATTAATAAACAATGTTAATATAAATTAGCCTTTTTCTGTTAGACTGATGCATTCGCTGAATAAGAAAAAAGAGTAAAAAAACACTGTATTTTGTTTAGAACGACACAAAGTTGTGGTACTTATTTTTTGGAGAAAACTAAGTGTTATTTTGTTATTTTATTACTTTATTTTTCTTTTTATCTTATAATAAATTAGGTATTACCTTCTTATTGTCCACATCAGACAACAGAGTGAAAACAGAAAACCTTAGACTTTAGGCTTCACCAAACTTGTACTAATATGACCGTGTGCATCCCAACAAGAATTCTAGTATTTAATTAAGGCGCCAACCACTTCGGTGGCCAATAAATACACAGCATACAATGGCGGAATAACAGCAAACTACATTTACAGTGAAAAGAGCGCCGCCACCATTTAACATAATTAATTTGAAATGTAAATTGGATTCCTGAGGCCGCCAGGAACAAAACGACGAAAGTGAAGGAAGCCGTTTGTGATGTAAAGGAAACAATTAAATGCACATGTATACACAGAGGTAGGGCCACGGCGTTCTCCGCTACAGAATGGAGTGTCGTTGAATGGGCGACGTCGGGATACACGGTCGTTAGGCCTTTCAGTTATTTGGCTTCGAAGAAGTGACGACTGGGTACGGTAGACTCGAGAAAATCTCAATTATAGCCGAGAGAAGCCATGACGCGGTCTTTAGAAACTGTGAATTTTGTCCAGCGGGACCAGGAATCAATATTCGGTCACGTAGAACAAAAGATATATAACTGGCTTGAAAAAATTTCAAGAAGAAGTCGTAACTACGTATTGGTCGTCATACGTGACATACGTCGATAGTCCATTGAAAAGTTACATTTGGGGTTGCAAAAGTCAGAGTTCGCAATTTTATTTTTTGGATGTCAAGAGGGGGTTAGTGTAAAGTTAAATCCATGTTTGTGGGGTCGCAACCCTTGAGCGTCGGCCGCCATCTTGTAAAAAGGGCTGGGAATGGTTTTTATTCTACTACTTACTATATCGGGCAAACTATTCCTCGCACAGAAAATTTGGAAATATATTTCTTGTTGAAAATTAAAATCTCTACAACTTTAGTTCTGTAACTTTTAGTCGTAGAACCAAAAATAACAAAGTTATTAACGAAATTATATAAAAATTTGGGAAGAAATTTAGTTTTGGTCGTTATAACTTTTTTTCTGGTCATTTTACAAAAAAATTACATCAGAGCATTTTGATAGAGGGGTTTTCAAGGAATAATTTCCAGCTCCGCGTTTAAGTTCATTCCTTAAAGCTAGATGCTCTTGGAACGATTTATGCCTGCTTTACTGCCTAATTATTAAATGGGCATCTTTTTTATTCAATAGTTTGATACGTACAGGCTGTAAATGTAAATAGGAGACACATTTATACGGAGGATACTTTTGATCTTCACATAAACTCAGCAAAAAAAATTGAAGCAACGGAAAAATTTTCAACTGTCTTGGTGATTTTTGAAAAACTGAACAGAAGAATCTTGAAGCTTGAAGATTCTAGTTTTGAAATCTTGAGATGAAAAATTTTTTTTAGCATCATTCTCGACGCAATCAAAAGCTGGGCAAAAATTTTACATTTTTTTTTCAAAACTGCACATGAGCTCCAAAATTATTTTTCTGGTTTAATCAATGCCAGGCTCTTTTAGCTTGATTCATCAGCCTTAATATAGTTTTTTTTTTTTTATTTTCTGTACGATTATTTTACGAGCGATATTGAGTAAAAAGTCACTTTTTTTATCATCGATATCTCATGAACTAATGATCGTTACTCAATAGCCGCTATCTCAATGACAAATAATCGTACAGAAAATAAAAAAAAGACAACTAACCCTGGCATTGATTAAGCCAGAAAAAAAAATTTCTGAGCCCATGTGCAGTTTTCAAAAAAAATTTTCTTATCAAAGATCAATAAAAAAAATTTGGAAATTTTTTTGCTTCTAATTTTTTTTGCTGAGTATATGCATTGTTAAAACTGATTATTTTCAGCTTTTTTACGTAATTTTCGNTATATGTGTTTTGTTTTTGCTTTGGCGCTTTTTAAGACATTATATTTTATAAGTTTAAGTTTAAAATGAGGGTTTGTGAAATAAAAAAACTTGTTATTAGTAATTTAAGTTTAGAGGAAAAAGTCGAATTGAAAAATAACGGACGTCCAACGCCAGTGTTGAATTTAGTTGAGGTGCAGAAAGAGTGCAAAAAGTGGGCCGGCTTTCGCAAATTTGATAAAAACATTTATGATAAGACCCTGTGGTTGTGTGGTTGTGACCAAACAAATAGATTTTTTTGTTTTGTATGTTTATTGTTTGGAGGAGGCGAAGAAAACTGGACGAAAACTGGAGTTTCTGACTTGAAACATTTAGAAATTAAAATTAAGAAACATGAAAATTCTCCTAAACACAAAAATAAGTTGGTGAGTTTTTTACTTTTAGGAAGAGTAAATATTGCTTCTTGTTTAAATAGTGCTTATGCAGAACAAATAAATAGTAAATAGTCATAACGAAACAGTTAAGAAAAATCGATTGCTTCTTTCAAAAATTTTAAATATCTTAAAACTATGTGGTACATGTAACCTTTCTCTTCGTGGACATAATAAAAAAAGTGACTCGGTAAACAAAGGGGTATTTTTAGAACTGATAGACTATAGTGCAAAAATTGATCCCGTTTTAGATAAACATCTTAGTGATGCCCATGTTTTTAAAGGAACTTCAAAAACTATGCAGGATGAACTATTACAGTAATCTACATAATTATATCCTAACTGGGTTGGTTGGTCGATTATCCACTTCAGCCCCCACACGTTGGAATTTTATTTCTCGCATTGTATCTAAGTAACTACTGTACACACTGACAGTATTCATTTTGGGGTACTTGCAAAACACAATGACCTTCAAATTCCTTAAAATTTTTCCACCCCCCCGCAGCTCTTATGATGTACGTCCTCTTTTCAAAATGCGCCCACCCTGTATTCAAACCCACGGACCGCCAATGTCTGCCAGATACGACATAATTCCAATTTGTGGAAAAATTGGCCTACTTTGATTATTTACAAATATTTACGTCCGTGATTAGGGTGAATAAGAGGAAAAACTTTTTTATTTCAAATAGAAGGTTATGAATAAAATGACATTTTACTTGTGTCACTGTACTTCGTTAAAAACCCCAAACAGTAATTAATTATCGGATAAATGCTTACTTTACAGCAACAAATATATCTAATACAGTGCTACGGTAAGGGTGATAACGAGGAAAGGTTAGGTAGATTGCTCCAAAATGACCAGAGGGACGAGTGCAGGAATATATGGACTCAGACCCAGATGGAGTGCAAGCTACAGTCTGGGGGAGACACAAGAAATACTGGACTTCAAGGCCAGGACATAACCATTCTAAGGAGCTCATGGAGTATCCTTCGAAGGAAAGAGCAGACGATTTACTGAGCTTGAACAAAATCCGGCCTAGGAGAGTGACAGGATTCATAACGGGACACTGTCACTTTAGGAAACATCTACATAAGCTAAAGCTTGTAGATAGTCCGGTCTGCCGAGGATGTGAATCGGCGGATGAAACTTCTCTGCATATCCTGGGCGAGTGCCCGGGATTTGCACGTAGCAGAATGGCGTTCCTGGGGAGACCTTATTTGGAACCCAAGGAACTGAGAGCAAGGAAGCTTTTGGGCTTTGTCAAAAGGACAAAACTACTTGCTGAATAGGACTAGTAGTGGGACGGACAATAGGCTGCGGTGCTATGGGACTTATTAGGACCAACCACTAGGAACAAGAAGAAGAAGAAGGGTGATAACAGTTATCGCCAAGTAATTCAAGATTTTGATGAAAAATACCCAGGTGTGCATGTGGCACAGTTATCTTTACATAAAGTAGTTCATTTTCTTTGAGAACCGGGTCACTGGCGAAAACACCTAGGTAAAAGAAAAACTATGATGAGGAAGATGCCGCTACTGTGCTAGTTCTACAGTCTGTGAATGAATATCCAACTATGTCACTGAGGGGACACTCAGAATACTTAGGAATTGTGAAAAAGACCCACATACAAAAAATTTTGAAACAAAATAAAATTCTGGCATACAAACCAATTCACAACCACACTTTAGAGGATTTTTGCTCCATATCAGTGATTCCCGCGATGTCCAGACTTAATATTCATGGACTTTTACTTGTAGGGCCGACTCAAACAGATTGTGTATAGCGGGCCTTTGGACAATAACATCGAGCAGCTAAAACAACGAATTAGATATGGTAGTCCATATCTAATGTAATAGATCCATATGTTTTTGAGGAATGTCTGAATGGACATCGATATATGAAGTTTTTGCAAAATAATTTGCAGCCACTATTAGACGATGTTCCATTAGACACCCAAAGAAACGTTTGGTTCATGCACGAAGAGTCTCCTCCCCATTTCAATCTTGACGTACGAAATTATTTGTCCATTGTGTTTAATAATAATCGGATTAGGAGAGGAGACCCAAATTCATGGCCGCCACGTTCTCCAGACTTTAACCCGATGGACTTCTTCCTCAACACAAGTACAGATAAGGGACGAATTGCTACAAAGAATTAATTTCCATTGTGATAATATTAGACATAACCCAGAAATGTTATTTCGTGTACAAACAGATCACGTTCTTAGATTTAGGAAGTGTGTGAAGGTGGAAGCTGTCCATATTGAAAATGTATTTTCATAGTTTTCTATCTTTTAAATTAATTTTTTAACTTACTTTAATTTATTAACTTATTCTGGTTTTCTTTTCTAGTTTATGTTATGTATAAACTGTGTTTGTCAAATTTTGTTGGTGAAAATTATCTTAGCAGACAATATAATTTTTTGGGCTCTTACTTTAAAAATATGTACGGTTCTAACATAGTAATTATGTCCAATTAAAAATTAAAAACAAAATATGGTGGAGGCGCCACTCGATGTACACTGTGACATAAAATCATAAATATTTCCTAAACTGTCAATTTTACCAAGATGGACCAAGAGGGTATTATCATTGACAATTTTTCCAGGGAACTTATTTTTGATGCAGACAGATTGCGATCGTCATCTATGCAAAAATTCTGGGTTGTTAACCATTGGGCATAGTCCGTCCCTGGCGTTCTGGGCATAATGAAGTTTCACTTATAACATCAGAAACAAGCTGTGCGCATGCGTTATCCATCACCAAATTTGCATTATACTGAAATTACTAGTTTAGATTATGTAAATAAAAATAACTTTTTAATTTTCACCTTTGGAAAAAAATTATATGAAGAACTGATATTATTTTGACCTAATCTATTTGTACTCGACTTTTTTGTATCAAGTACCCGGACAACCTGTATTTGCTGGTAACTCATAATATGTACCAGATAAAACTTTACATATGTTTTCCAAAATGGTGTATCCAGGATTTTTTTCCACCACTCTTTGCATCTTTTCTTTTATTGTACTACTGACTACTGGGCGTATATTATTGGCATCGTATATATTTTTTTGTATATCATCCCTTATATCAAATTGTTCATTTAGGGATGGTCCATGTGATTCCAATTTACGGAATTACAGAACTTGGGATTCTCTAGTTTGTTTAATGGTATATTGCTTGAAAGAAAGTAAGTTCATACAGCGCTGGACGAGGCATGGCTCTTCAAATGTCTTGTCACTTTAGTTTTGTAACAAGAATTTATAATGCGTCCACACACAGTACAAAACAGGTTATTTTCTTTAATAAGTATGTCCCTGTAACCTTCGGGATCACTGTTAAACCACATTTGAAATAATTCCCATCTATGTCTTTTCTCTTTTGGCATTTTACTTCACTTTTCCCCCCAACTAATAGTTGTTCATGTAAATTATGTTACTATTTATAAATACACACGGCGAATACAATTTACAGCAGACGCAAAGAAGAAAGGTATCGACGCGACGCCAACTACTACAAGGTTCCGTAACTAACTGAACAGTTCAAAACGCGAGTCAGCTGTGAAGGCCACCGACCCCCATTCCGGCTCTGTTAGACAAAGTCACGTTTGTCTTCAAGTTAAAGCAAAGGAAATATATTGTTAAATATACGTAATGTAAGTTTTATATTCTTATATTTATAGTAAATTTGATATTTCAATGTTTTTACAATAAACTCAGTTGTTGACAAACATATTTTTGGCTCATTTTATTTAACAGTGGAGTGTGTTGGTCCAACATATTCAAAATAATCTAAGGGAAATACGATACAAGGGTAAATGTTGAATGTACCTAAAACACCCCACTAACGTTGCGATAATTGTACCAATTAGAAGGCGATACAATTTTCTGTACGATTGTACAACTTACCCGCTAACGTTACACTTTTACATACAATTCGTTTTTGAGTTAGTACAGGTTTTGATTTATGACAAATATAATCTCAAGACAAAACGTGCATAATTTTAGGTGGGACAGTGATTGCAGTGTTACATAAAAGCAAATATAAAAAGAGAAGGAGCATAAAGAATGAAACTGATGTCTTCAGGATGTTAGCCATTCAATTTTGCGTTGCGACGAAAATTATTTGTACAACTTCAACATTAACGGTACAATAATTCGAGAATATTACAGTTATTAAAGTAAAAATTGTAACTGGTTTAAATCAATCTAAATATCCTAAATACGTCAACCGTAAAATCATAGTACCTAGTAGTGGGAAAGTGATAGCCTCCGTCTCCCACTTTAAAGCCCTACACCAGGAAAATTAGCGAAAATAAAAGAGAAACTCGAAAAAAATCCTATCCGCGAGATTACTGTAAAATTGTCTAAAGGAACATAATACAAGACATCTCTCAACTCGTGAGTCAAAAACTTTTATTAGCTAACTTTTCTATTTAAACAAATAAGTGAGGAAAACAGTTTTTTCACTTTGCAGGGAAAAAGTGACTCACAGACAGCTTATAGGGAATAAAATTATCTACAAAATAAGACTTGTTAAATTAAAATCGGTTAATAAACAAAAAAGTTATTGCAAAAAAACCAAGAAAAGTGCCCATTTCTTAATTTGTTTATAACTATCGCATTTATTGTTAAAATTTTATAAAACCTATGACAAGTTGAGGGTTTTGTCATACTTCAAAAGTGTGCCAAAAGTGGGCGCTGTAGG